>NW_008680404.1:14287-44724 GCF_000695815.1 Acanthisitta chloris | reverse complement strand
CTGCCCCGAGCACCCTGTCCCTGCCGCAGTGCCCGCTGCCGGGCAGTGCTCAGCAGCCTCCACGGGCTCCTTGCCCCTCGTTCAGCCACGCAAGAACAAAAAACACTGGCCCAGAATAGTCGAGAAGAGTTTGACAAGCACTGTAGCAGAAATGGGGCTGTAAGTGAAAGTTTGTAAAGTATTGTATCAAAGAACTTCCTTTGTCTCTGCTAACCCTGAACCGTCTCCTAGAATTCCTGCCCTCTTACTCTTCCCTCTGCTGTCACACCTGCTGTTCCTCTCTCTCCTCCCACGTGTTTCATATCACCTTATACACCCTTAACTTTCATTGTCCTTATTTTACATATTCCTTAATTCTGTTTTCATCTTGCCTCTCTACCCCACGTGTTTCTCCTCCTCAAGTCTTTCAGTCAGGTGCAGCAGCAGACACTAGCTGGGCCCTGCCTTCTGCTTGATTTCAGTGAAGCAGGAAGGTAGCAGAGTTTCTCAGCAGAGCAGATGTTGCTCCATGTGAGCAAAGGCACTTACCTTTCTACTTAGTACATCTCTTTGAAAGTGCAGCCATTCTATTGTGAGGTAGAGCACAGAGAGCTTCAACCTTGGCAGTCACAAGGAATATCCGGTATGATACTGAGCACTAGGAAGAGCTCAAGCATCTTTGATAGTAGCTAGTGAATGTGCTGCTTCTGACCCAGAGCAGCAAACAGGTGACCAGGCTGTATCCAGGTTATTCTGTGTGTTTGGGCTGGAGATGGAGATGCTCTGAACTTTGTGTCACTGCAGTAGTGAAAACTCAGACTCAGTTGTATTAACAGTGTATGGAAACATGGCAGTTTCCTGACCTTTAAAATGTAGAGTGCCCAGCAACCCTCTGTGGCTGTAATTGTCTTACTTTTCATGGTGTCAGATGTAGTAATTTGTGCAGCTAGTAAATAGGGTAATTGCATGTGTTTAAGTCATTCTTACCTGCCTGTTATTTAATTTATGGCTAGTTCAAGAGGGAAAGCCCCGAGGCGCTGGAAGGTGCACCTGTGGCATGTCTGCAGCTCCAGATATCTGAGGTGCTGAGATATGGGAACATCAGACCAAAGGTATGCTAGACATAACTGATGTGGAAGCACCAGGACCTGTGAGTCTCAGGTTTTGGGAAGTGGTAGGGCCTGCTGTTCCCAGTGGGGTGCTGAGGGGGAACATGGCTGGTGAGGCTCATGCCAAGTATTTTGGTACTAGTGACTCAGCTGGAGGATGTCTGGGGGCTTTGTTTTTTTCACACAAACATAACCTGGTTTTCAAAATAGCAAACCTTTTAATAAAGTGGGAATGTGAAGACAACTTAAAAGTAATTCTCTTGGTGGTGAGGAGACATGATGCAAACAACTGCTGACATCTCAGTACAGTGAAAGTAGCCCCAATGTCTGAGACTTGGTTTGCAATGACCCTGCTGGGGAGTCCTTCAGCTGCAGAGCTCAGGCTCTTAGGTTTTCAAGACATTATACAACTTCCATTCTCCAGCAGCATAATCTGAGACCAAAGATGTTATATTAGCCCAGATGTAGCTGAAACCCTGAGCTCTGAATGGGGATTTGGGCAGAGCTTCAATATGTTCGACCAAAGTTATTACTCAGCAAACTTCTGCTCACAAGTCATCTACCCCTGGAGTTGCCCAAATTTGCCACTCACTGACCTATCTGACATGAGAGTTGTACAGTGGATTGAGTTCTCTTCACCTCTGGATGAGCAGCTCTCTGCCTGTTTGCCACCCAGCCTGGCTGAGCCTGAAGGACATCTCTGCTCCTCGACGTCTCCAGGTGGCACTGACGCCGCTGTGCCAGCGATCGCTGCAGTGGCTCTCACGGGGCCCTCTGTGGGCACAGTCAGTCTCCTCCTGGGTTCTCTGATGGCACCTGGAAGAAAACACCAGCCCCAAATGGATCGATGTGCCTGTGGTTCCATTTTCAGTCATCCAGAAACTCTGGACACAAAGATGGTGGGTAAGAGTGCTGCGTGGTGTCCTGCAAGGACCATTGCAGAGTTTCAGAAAGCCCGTGGTGCTCACAAGCTGCTGACACAGCAAGGGCTAACGTCAGTCAAAGGAGACAAGCCTGTTCATATAGGCTCTGGCCTCTTTTACTGAAATGAGGAACCCATGTCTGTGCCAGTTCTGGTAAGTGGTGCCTAATAATAGGTGGGTGCAAGAACTGAACGATTTAGGGTCCATCAGAAGGTTGTGTCAAAGCCCCTGCTTTTGTGGCAACCACTCCTGCAGTAAGCCTTCAGCTACCAACATCACTTTCAGCGTGGAACAGGATCCCGAGCCATTGGCTAGCCTGGGGTTTTCTTTGTGTTTACACAAATGTAATAACGACATTCTGCAAACAACCCTTCTGCAGACAGTTACAGTAAGACCTTGAGTCAATAGCTTCTAAATACTCCACAGGTGGGAGCTGAGTGGAGTTAACTGCTCGAAGGTTGTGCATAGCCAGCTCTTGGTTAGGGTGGATAGAGTTTCACAGGAGGCTTGTTATGCAAGGCAAACACTGGAACAAGGAAAGACAGTTGGGAGATGTCTGTTTAACAGATGAGATCGTGCTTTAGATTCTTGAAGTGTGGAGAAACAACTCATCTAGATCACATTACAGATTGATCAACATCCAGTCGAATACCAGAGCCAAAGCTGGTGCTACACTTTCTGTTCTGTGTATACATGGCCTTAGGAACTGAAAGCTGAAATTGTGTGGCAATGATCTGTACACTGCAAATATGGAAGTCACCTGTCTAGAGATGGAGCAGTGGCAGCAGGTTGGTCAATGTGCACAGGTTCCTGCTCTTACCCCACAGCCCAATGGTAGAGACTGCTTTGGGTATCACCAGCCTTGGGGCCTCATGTAGGAGCTTTCTGCGGAGTCAAAGTCTTTCCCTTTTTGTTTTTTAATTTATGTATTCACTTGAGGTTTTGGCATGGGAAAGATTGTGAGTGTGTGGCTTACGTAAAATCCAGGATAGCTTTCTGCCCTTCACGTGGCTGGGGACAAACACTTCTAGCACATTCTTCTGTCAGAAGTGTTACTGATTTCAATTCACTCCCTGCACCAGAAGTCATTTGAGCCCTGTGGGTGCTGAATAGAGTACTTCCATCCCGGGCCAGGCCGTGCTTAGCACCGATTGTCAGTAACTGAATATTCTTTAAATGATTCTTCAGCACTTTGTAAACTCTGTTTCTCTTGGTTCCTTATGTCACAGGCATTGCTCTTTGTTTAGAGACACTTGAGCTGAGGGTTGATGCTGGTGCTGGAGGATATGTATTCATGGTGAGAGTGCTTGCCCTTACACTGTCAGAATGAGTCTTTAGAGCTCCGTGTCCCTCGGTGCCCCCCAGGCAGCACAGGTGTGTCTGGGGTGAGTGCACCCCTGGCCAGGGCACTGCTCCCAAGCAAGTCAGTGGCACATGCAGGTTGGCACAGCTCTGCACAGCCCACTTGGTCCGTGCCTTGCTGCAGCCTCCCCTCAGCCCGGAGCTGATGTTCCTGTGCCCGAGCACAAGCCAGCTGGTGCATCTTTCAGCTTTGTATTATTTGCTTCATTTATCTTTCGCTTCTGTCAAGCCAGGCTTTATGAAATAGTGTTACCTGAAGTACACATCAAGTGCTCCTTTCAGCTCGTGATCAAGCAGGGCAGACACATCAGCTTTAGAAACTCCTGCTCTTTGAAGAGTATTTTCTGTTTTCCTCGTAATTGTGTTTGATATTTAGAATAGTTTTTAAAAGTTGAGAAGCAGCAGGAGGCATCTGTCACTTGCAGCCAGGAGCTTGACAATGTTTGTACTTGTCACCGAGGGAGAGGTCCCTAGCAGAGTCTGAAGAGGACTATTTTGGGCCTCTGTTTGTTGTCCTTACCCGTGACCTGGGGCCCCAGGAGTGCACATACCTATTCTGTAACTGTCGACCTGGGTGCCTCTTCCCCCAGAGGAATCTGCATGAGTCCATTTTGAAAGGGATTACCTTGGGATTGGTTTGGGTGCTTCACAGAATCCCAGAATCACTGAGGCTGGAAAAGAATCCAAGATGTTGAGCCCAACCTGTGACCCATCACCACTTGTCAGCTAGTCCAGAGCACTGAGCGCCACGTCCAGTTGTTCCTTGAACACCCCCAGGGATGGTGACTCTACCACCTCTCTGGGCAGCACATTCCAGTGCCTGACAGCCCTTTCCATGGAGAAATTCCAACCTGAACATCCCTTAGCACAGCTAGAGTCTATATCACTACCTCACATGAAATATTTTCTTTCAGCTGCACAATTTCAGGCTGAACAGCCTCATTACTTGGGTCTTCCTCATGCCTGGGCTCAGCTTCATGTTTACAAACCACTGCCCTTTATGTCTTTATCTCTTATTACAGCTGATTTTGTGCACTGGTTCTGGTATCCTTCTCGAAAGAAGCTCAAAACTGCTGGTGTTTTATTAGTATCTTCTGCCCATCTGCAGAATGGATTTTAAAGGATACAAAATTGGCAATAATTCTTGCAGCTGATGAGTTTGGCTCATGTTCTGCCTTAGGTAAAATCACACAGGATTTGGGATTTTCTCACTCTTGCTTCAGTTTTGTCAGCAGTCACTTCATGTACAGAAAGTCAGCTGTGTCTCAAATGGTGTGAAACAAGGAAAACTTTCAAAACAAATGTCAGACAGAAGTTAGTCTGGAAAATCTTATATCGTGGTTATGGGCACAGGCAGGGGCTGTATTTGCTGGAGCCACTTCCCTGATACTGAGGCAACCCAGGGGCTGACCTTTCCTAGGGTGTTTTGTTTTCCACAATTGTGCAACTGCAAGGGCTGCTTTCTCTTTTATTTTCTGTTTTCTCTCCCATTTTCAGAGATCACAGAGATGCTGTGCTCAGCCACAGCTCGCGGTGCAAAACGCAGACACCTGTAGAGTCTCGGAGCTTCCTCTCTCAGCTGGAAGTGTCTCACAGAGCACATTGCAGCTTTATGGCCAAGAGTTTCAAAAGTAATTCTCAGATTTCTTTTTGGGTGCTTTACTTGGTGATAATCTTACTCATTTCACTGTGTGGCTGTTTAACCTCAGGCACATACAGTCACTTCTGCTGGGCCATTTCCTGTGCTGTCCTGTCTATTTGGTGTATGTGAAGGGTCTTGAGTCCATCACTGATTCTCTGCACAGTGATGCAGACTTGTAGCTGCAATTAACAGCTGGGCTGTCATGGGCAAGACGAGGGTAACAGCAGCTCGCAATCACCTCAGCCCTGGGGAAGGTCTAAGAGCTGATGAGAGCTCTTCACCCACTGATTCTCTCCTGTCCTCACTGGCTCCCACTCCCAGTGTTGTGCCCACCATCATCCCTTAGCCAGATGATTGTGGTGCAGGAGCACCACTCTGACAGGCTGGGACTCAGGGGGTGAGTAGCTGGTTGTTCCCCACTAGTATGGGTCTGAGTTAGACATTAGCTGTAAGGATTTATCTCTTATCAGTGTGGAGTCATTGCAGGGTGCTAGTCATCTGTCTTTCACATGCAGCTTTGCTCTTCATTGGAAAGAAATGGGATTTCAAAAGCAAAACCATGGGAGAAAATCAAGATCAGAGATGTTATGTTGGATGGGGGGTTTGTCACTTCATGAAATGCAGGAGCTATTGATCCCCAAAAACTCCATTAGGAAGAGGAACAACATGTTCTCTTGGAGAATTCTCAGATTGCAATTAAGTCTTCGAAGCGGGTAATGAGAAGAGAGAAGGAAATAGCACAGTGGTTTTCAGCTGATGCTGGTCAGAGAGTTCTCTTGAGCTGCTTGAACCTTACAGACAGTGCTGTCTGTAAAGCCACAGAAAATTCCCCTTTATGTTTCCTTCAGGTTTCAGATGACTAAGCCAAAACTAATCATCATAAAAACAAGGTGAGGCAAGAACATACTTTTTACCAAAAAACTTCATATTTCTGTCTGTGAAGCACAGTCTGCATCAGCTTCCCTGCTTTGATGGCTGTGGGCCAAATGCCCCTCACTGCATGAGCTGGATGAAGCATTTACACTGTGTGAAGTAATTATTTTGCATCTTATTCTTTTGGAAATGGGGACCATAATTGCTATGGCTAGTAATAGCACCTGCTAATTAGTCTGTAACTGTCCTTTGATGTGTGTACTAGGACTGGATTATAGATTAAACCCTGGGTCTTAACCCACTCCGTAAAGACACCCATCACTCTCCAGAATCTGACCTTGTGTGTCAAAACACCTTTCTCCACACCTCCTGATTTTAATAAGTGGCTTTGCAAACTTCCCAGCGATGTCCTTCCTTCCAAGTGTAGCTTCAAAGGCTGTCCTCGCTGTCAGTGTGCTCCAGAGTTGTCCCAGTTGGCTAAGCAGTATGGCCCTAGCCTGGAATTCCTAGAGGAAGAGAGCGAGGAAGGAAAAGCAGCACAGCTGGAGTATCTGCATCTTTTACAGCTGGACTGTTGTGTCCTGGTTGGACCTCCAGCACAAGAAGAGTGAGTTCAGTGGAGGTGATTGGGGCAGGTGGTTGGGGTTCCTCATGAGGTGAGGCTGAAGGAGCAGGACTTGCTCAGCCTGGAGAGGAGAAGACTCTTTCAGCCTTGCAGTGACTTTAAGGAGGTCACTAAGGAGAAGGAGCCTGGCTCTCTGCAGTGGTGCATGGGGGGAAGATGAGAAGCAACGGGCAGGAGTTGGAATGAGGAGTCAGGCTGGGTATAAGCAGAGACTTTATCCCCACGAGGACAGCCTAGCAACAGAGTAAGTTGCACAGATGGTTGTGCAGTCTCTGGGTTTTGAAAAGGGGATGTCATTTGCACAGACACCAAAAGCTGTGCAGACAAGGCAACAGCAGCAGGCGAGACTGGTCACACCGTAGTGCTTAGCATGGAGTCGTTAGAAACAACGTAAGAAGTAAAAAGGCTCATAAAGATAAAGCAGAGCCGAAACGTCGCCTGAGAAAACCCGTCTGCCTCCTGGAGCCCTGGGCAGCACGTGACCGTGCTGTGGTTTGTGTAGACTGATACGCTGACCCGAGTGTGACGCCCGAGCGTGCAGGGACAGCAGTGCCCGAGGGGAGGGCAGGTGTGAGGGAAAGTGAGGGGCTCAGAGGTCAGCAGCACAGAGAAGCCTGTGGGTGTTACTGGAATTGTTTCAGCAGTGCTCTGTGCTTCACACCGAAGTTTTTAGCTTTCAGAACTGCAGTTACTTTTATACTTCAATGTTCTTTTCTTCATTTCAGCCCAGAAATTTATGGGTGTTTTGTGAAAACCAGTGTTCAAATCTCTTCTATGACCTGTTCTTGGTTAGAGACTCTACTGCCATCAGCCAGTGCTCTGGTTCTGGAGTTGGAGTTGCTTCCCCAGACACTGCTTTTGCTGAAGAAGACATCTGCAGTCCTGTAGTTGTTTGTTATTTTTCAAGCATAAAACTCTGCACACAGTAATCTTGAGGTCATCTTTCTTCCCATTCGCTGTAACAGGTGTGGGTTGCAGAGCTAACACCGTTCTATACGTTGTCCCTACCCACACCTCAGCGTTTGCTGTGCTGCACACGGTGACAGCTCCAGCAGGCAAAGGGCAACGGTGTCCATGTCGTGGGCACAGCACAGCCTGCCCCAGCCACACCAGGTACAGGCTTTGTGCCCAGTCAGCTGCTGATTGCTGTTTGCCTTTTTTGTGCTTCGATTTTGCCTCTGCCGCTGGGGCTGGGGATCCCAGGAGTGAGTCAGGAGGTGTCAGCAATCGCTTCCTTGAGCCAACGTGCAGCCCGGCACACCGCAGTCTGGTTGTTGATCGTCTGGTGGCTCTGACCCTCCCAAGTTCCTCATCCCTGGCTGTGATCTGCACACGTGGCAGCTTTGGAAAGGCTGACTGAGAGGGAATTCTGTTCTTTCTGCACTTCTGAGTGCAGCCGAAGTGGCAGTGAGCAGACAGGAAGGGATGGGTTTACTGGCATGGCACGGTGCACTTCACGCTCTCCTGGACTTTTGTTTTCACCCCGAGAGGTTTGCATCAGGAAACTTTCCAGCCTGCCCAGCCATCGTTTGGCATGCAATGTTCCACTGGGCAACGGGGGATGGCAACCCAAACAATGCCCTTCCCACTCTAAACTGCTGCTTTAATAGACCTTAGATCTGCAGACACTAAAACCAAGCCCAGACAGTTGATGTGGGGTCCTGCTTGGCTTTGCATATATCCAAGCACCCAGGCCTTGGGCTTTGGTTTTACTTTTGATACAGTTGTTATCCCCATGTGATAAAAGACATGTCAAAATGCTGAAGTAGCCAGGGAAGAGGCCACAGTTAATGATGAGTATGTTGAAGGCCTCAAACCAACAGCCCAACAAACCAGAGCTTACATCTCACAAAGTTTGGGGGAATAGTCAAACCAAACGCATTTGCTTTGGGAAATGAAAAGTCAAACCAGTGGAAATTAGATGATTGACAGTAATCAATGAGAGGAGATAATTGGGAACATCTTTTTTAACAGTAATTATTGTTATTAATTGTGTCTTTCTTTGTCAGAAACCACAGAAGCTTCCAGTAAAACCAGTGGATCTGTTGAGTTCCAGAGCAGAAAGACAGGGAGAACTGGTGAGAAACTCTTGCCTTGATTTTCACTTTAAGACACACAATCCCTGGGAATTGGCTTCATGGCCCAGCTTTGTTTGTGCGCTAAAGGGTGAAATGTCATAAGGAAAGCAAATATCTCTAACATTAATTTTGCTTTCGTTTTTAACATTCTAAATTAAGCACAGGAAATTGATCAAGTCATACATTTTTATAGAAGTTACTGTTTTCATTTCACATGACTCCATTAGACATTTAAAGAAGTAGAGGTTGAGAAAGTGGAAACTTCTAGTCTGTGTTATCATGTAAGTCTCCAGGTGTGCTGTGCACATGCAGTTGTCACTGTTTCTGTCTCCATCCCTTAGCACAAGACATTTTCTCCACACTCCAGAGAGCTTTAAGGACAGGGACTGAAATGTATCCCCATGAGATGTGCGAGTGCTGAAAAATAAGACCAAGGGAAGTGGATCACTTACACCCTTTAAAAAGCTCTGACCATCCCCTGCTGGATGTCTCACCGCCCTCGTCTCACAGGCTTTCTCTTCCATCTCTGCAACGTTTAGTATTTAGTGTAGGGATCAGGGAACTAAAGTGTACTTTGTGCAAAGGGCTTTGCTGGGTGAGCAGTGCAGAGCTGCTGGCCAACTGAGCCTTGCAGGTAGTATCCCAGGCAGGCCTGGCACCCAGGCCATGCCTCAAACCCTCCCCATTGTCATTACTGATGTCTTTGGAGTTGAAGAAGTCCAGAGAGGCTCAGTGCCCATCAGGCCAGGCACTGGTGACAGCACAAACAGATAGTACGTGTCTTACTGTAACTTCTTCTCTATGAAACACACATTGAAGTGTCTCCAGGGAAGTGATGTCTCTCCAGCAGTTCGGGAACAGCAAGTTAGGAAATGAGAATGAAGCCTCATAGGCAGTGGAGAAATAGCACTTCAGCCCAGAAAAGGAACAGAAAGTGGATCAGTGTTCAACCCAAAGAGTTATTTGTACCACAAAGTGGCGTCTTGTGATGGAAACAGTGAGCATTTCCCTGAGTGCATTCATGATGTCGTTGGCCTTTTGGGCTCCCAGTCTATCTTGAGTGATTATCCTACTCCTCAATGTCCCATCCCAGGTCACCAGGCTGTTCTGCCCTCAGTCCTGCCCTTCACACTCACCTGTAGTTGTGTTCTGCCAGTTCAAGGGCATCATGGAGACATCTCAAAGAGGCAATAGTTAGGTTAGTTAGGAAAAGGGAGTTAGGAACTATTCACTGGTAACTTATGGAAAGTTGGGACAGCTGAACATCATCTCTTCAGGGTCCCATGGAGTTGGGAAAATCAGCCCCTGTTGTCATCAGCTTTACCTCAGTGTAGCAGCTCTTTGAAGACTCGAGATGTCCTGATCTCAGGATTGCTTGATTTGTAAATGTTTTTGGGAATATATTTTCTTGAGCTGATGCAGAATCTTGCAGATACAATATATATTACCATATCAGACCCAGACTGTGACTCTGTGGGAAGGAGGTTGCAGGAAGCTGATTGCTGAGGCGACAGACCATCACAGTTCCAGAAGCAAACCCAAATCTAACTCAGGGTGCCAGTGTGGTCGGACATTCTGCCCCGAAAGGCACCTCTCTCACCAGCCTTAGTGCACGGAGAGCACCGCGTTCCTGCTGTCTGAGGTGGCAGAGGTGGCTGCGCAAAAAGAGGAACTACGTGCAGAATTGGTTTTCTGAAGGAAAAGCCTTCCAAGCAGTGCAGAATATTTGTAGAAGGAGTGCACAGTGAGCTTGTTTAGTTAGTCTCTCGCTCCACCTGAGAAATGAATGGTTCTCCCTTGTTCTTACTGTACAGAGGGAGTTTTATTATCAGTTTCAGCGAGTTAAAAAACAGGTCCTGTTTGAGCAACTGGAATGATTAAGCAGTTCCTTGAATGGCTGTACCTCAGCCAATCCTTTCAACATTTCTCCTGAGGAAAGATGTTTTCCCTCTTCTGGTTATCCCAAATCTGGCTCTTCATATCCAATCCCTACATAGTCTTTCCTGGATTTCAGCAGTCTCCGAGCACAGGGAAATATGGAGGGTGAACACTAAAAGCTTAAAAGCTACTGGACAGAGTTGAATTCAGTTAACTTTCTACTAAGATATGTTTTTTCTTTCAGTACCAGGCATTAAGATTCCTCATGTTCTGTAGAAAGGAGAGGCTAATTAGAAAGGGAAGGGTGCAAAGACAATTTTTAAACCCTGTTACAAACCAACAAATGCGAAGAAGAGCGTAAAGGTAGAAATTTGTGGCATAGCATTGGGTCACCCAACTCACACATCATTTCTGCCTACTGGTTAGATGTCAGGAATACTTTACAGCAGGGGTGTTAGCTGCTAATTCTGCAGAGAGAAAGGAACCACGTTAAAGAAAAATCCAAGTGTGAAAATCCATGAGCCCTGGATGCAAAGCAGCACAGGCTTCATGCAGCCAAGTCCATGAAGGCTCAGAAAACCCAGGTCTATTTTCAAGAGATTCATCTCTAGCAACCCTGGATGGGATACATACAGGGGATCTCGTGCATGAACATGTGCACACAGCACTTTGGCTCTGGGAGTGCTTTACACAAGCACTTAACATTCATTTTCAAATAGAGAAACTAGACACAGAGAGGAGAAAACACCTTGCCCAAACTTGTCCAGTAAAAGTGTGGCAGATGAAAAAGAACGTGCATTTCCTCATTTCTCTGCCTGCCTTATGCCTCATTTCTCTAGATCTTTGGTCAGCACCTGTAAATATTTCTCTAGTTATCACTGTACCTCTTTTGACCTCATATTAGTCAGCAGATTAAATAATCAGCTTGAGTTTGTAAACAGTTTCCTTAAAATGGCCATACACAATTCCTGGGAAGGAGTGCACTGGGTCCAAATCTCTGCTGGTGCCCTGGCCTGGCGCCTCAGCTGGGCTGCAGGTGGCTTGTGCCTCCAGGCCACAGGGTGTGACAGGTATGTGTCCACACGTGCTCTGACCCTGGGGACAGCCCCACCTTCCTCCCCAGCTGTGCCCCGGTGTGCCCACGTACAGCACAGTGGGGATTGCAGTTTCCCCCAATGTTCCTAGTACTTTGGAGCAGCACCAAGGGACAGACCTTGCAGGCAGCAACAGGCAGAACAGGGAGCTCTGCAGAGCGAGGACTTCTGCAAATACTCTACTGAGAAAGAGCCTTTAGAACTTGATCAAAACGAAGGAAGGAATATCTTTATGTGAACCTGAAAATATCTGTCCTTAGTTACAGTCCCCTGGTTAGATGCTTTCCTGGTCTGCACCCTCGAGCCCTGCAGCTTTGCAGAGCTCACTTGAAGCTGTGGGTGAGGTGCAGGAGAGCACCTGCAGGTTGGCCACAGGAGGGTTTGTCGTTTTAACGCTGTGTACAAGGCTGCAGAGGCTTTCAGTGACATGCCCTGTCCTTGCCCCGGAGCACAGGAGCAGCCGAGGCTGCACGCGCTGTCGGCAGGAGGGGATGCTCACAGCATCAGGAACTGATTTCCCCTCCCTCCCTCCCTCCGTCTCCCTGCCTCCCTGCCTCCCTCCCTGCCTCCCTCCCTGCCGTTGTGTAACGCTGCCCCGCACAGCCCTGCACTTCTCCAAGGCATACGGGACATTTTGGGAATCCCCTTTTTTCTCCACTGTCCATGTCCAGCCTTACTCAGCTATTTTGCATACATGGCCCCGGAGTATAAAATGCTTTTGCCTCCCAGGAGGGATGCAGAGCCCGAGAGGTACAGGCAGGAGCTCTGGCAGAAGAGGCTCTGGGATCACCTCTCAGAGGCACAGTACAGAGCTGTGTCCAAGTGTTCCTTCTGTCATTCATTTACTGCCACTCGCAGGTAAAGTCATTATATGGTAAACTCTATCTTTTCTCTGCATTAGGAACAAAGTGTTGGACTCACTCTCCTGCTCTGGCTCCAAGTTGTCCGAGGTACAGGCAGGAGCTCTGGCAGAAGAGGCTCTGGGATCACCTCTCAGAGGCACAGTACAGAGCTGTGTCCAAGTGTTCCTTCTGTCATTCATTTACTGCCACTCGCAGGTAAAGTCATTATATGGTAAACTCTATCTTTTCTCTGCATTAGGAACAAAGTGTTGGACTCACTCTCCTGCTCTGGCTCCAAGTTGTCCTGCTGCTCTGAAAGTCCCCCTTCCCTGCTGATTTAAAGGCTTGTGCACGTAGCAGGTAGCACTCGAAGTTATCCTCAGAGCCCGCGGTGCAGACACAAACAGGTTCCCCTGAGTGCCTGTGAAGGGAAATGTGAGTCTGCCCTCCTTCCGTTTGTTTTCTTTTTATTCTTATCTTTTTTTTCCCCATTATTATTTTTCTTCCTTTTCCTTCTCCTCCTTTTTCTTCCTGTGTATTGGTTTTCTGCTTGTTTGGGAGTTTGCCCCCTTTTTCCTCTTTCTGTTTATCTTTTTCTTTCTTTCTAACTTTCTTTCTTGCTTTCTTTTTCTCTCCCTCTGCATTTCTTCTCTCTTTTCCCCCTCTGTTTGACAAAAATGTATAGGCACATTTTTACTGCAGAATAGTAATTTAGTTTTGTTCCTATTTTGTAGCTGTAGAGAAATGCTTATTACACCCTCTTTCTGTAATCTGTGGTAGCAAACAATCCTAACACCTTGCAGTTTTGCACAGAGCTGGAAGGATTTCTTCTCTCGTGACTGTTCAGCAGACAACATCATTTGGCCTTCACTGTAAAAGCAATAGAACTGTTAAAAAGTTGCATCATTTACATCAAGAGTATATGGCAATGTATGTTTTCTTTCTTTATTTCTTTCTAAATTTTTGAAACATCAGTTTTTGATACCTGTTATGAACCAGAATCAAACACTGTGGCTAATTCTGTCTAACCCTGTAATTTACTGCCTTGGACTTTCTCTTCTGTCACACCTTCCCTAGCACAGAATCCACCTTGGGCTCAGAAATTAGCAGGAAATACATTAAAGTGAATAGCACCAACTCGGTACATCCCTGTGTAAATGCTGCATGCTGCTTATCTTGCAAACCACAGACTGCAGCCTGTCAGAGCCCTGTTGGTTTCTGGCAGGTGGGTACATTGCAAAAGATTTGGTTGATTACAAACAGGTTTTTTTCACTCCTGTGTGATTAACACAGCAACATTTCACACCCCTTTTCTAATAAGCTCGTGGTCTGCTGAGAACTGACCCTTGCTGCTTTGCACGGCTGGGGCAGGTCTGAAGCTCTCTGGGCAGTCCTTGGGACTGGGATATGACTGCAGCTTTACACTGACTAAGTGAGGTGCCAGTTTTACTGTCACTACAAGTAAGCAATTTTCCTGTTAAAAACAGGATGTTAGTTAGATTAGTGTGATGAGTTTCTGAGTGATGTGAAAGGGAGTTACCCTCTTGGGTAAAAAGTGACCTTGCTGAGCTTTTTCTGTCCTCAGAAGTGTTCCCACATCACACCATACAAGGTTTCAGCGCTGTGAAGGAAACCACAAGCAAAGCCCAGAAGATGCTGTGCCCCTGGCAGTTCGTGTTCAAGCCCCATGCTGCCCGGAGCCGCTACGGCGCCAAGAAGGACATCAACAACAACGTGGAGAAAAGCAGGAAGATCCGTAGGTAAGCCCCTTGCTTTTCATGCTCTCATAGATTATCTTTCACTTGGAAAGGGGAGATGTGAGCTGGTGTGGGCTCTGGAGAAGGCTGCAGTGTGTTTCCAGAGCACTGATACTAACTGAAGAGCATTGTCCCTGGGAGTCCCTGGGCGGTGCAACTTGGCAGTGAACATTAAACTCCTGTACCTAAGTTGTACGCTCACCAAGGGTATAAACCATCTTGCTGTCTCTTTCACAGTTCTAAATTTATTTGGTGTGTTGCACTGGGTCCATGTACTCTGGGGCTCAGGAGGCATGAGCATGCTGTGCAAATCAGCACTGGTTATTTATGCTGTAATTAGTGTGGTAAAGTATTTCTGTGATCCAATTCATGCAAGACACTGTATAACGTAAGCTGCACATGCATCTTCCATTTCTCAGTCTCCAGGCTGTCACTTAGGTTTCCTATCTGTTGTTTTCCTTCCCACACAGTGCTCTGGAGAGGGTGATCCTATAGCTTTACTCCTAGCCCACTCCTCCCCTCACACTGCCATGACCACTTGGCTTGTGGACTCAATGTGTCCCTTAGAGACAGCTCTGAGCATCTCCCCCCTGATGTTGAAGGCAAAACTTATGAAAACTAAGCATTTTTCCTTCTCTCTCAAAAGTCCAGAAAAGGATGATGCCAAATTGCATGAGCTGAGCAAGAAGCAGAATGAGATGCCGCTGATCGCATCGTCAGCAAAGGCCAGTGAGGCTGGAGAGGTGTGTTCCAAGCATCCTTGTTTGACAGTAACAGCTTGCTTGGGTGGTGCTTGCTGCTCAAACTGCTCAAAGTTCTCTTGGGAGCCCTGACTGTGGTTGCAGGAGGTTAGGACTGCAGGAGATCTTTGGGTGAAAGATCTTTTCTGACTGAAAAGGAGTGTTGGAAAGCCTTAAGGGAAGAGGTGACCCCAGGGGGACTGGGGTGCCTGATTTCACCTTTGGAAACGCAGCCTGCAGGAACAAACCTGCCCTGTCTCTCAGGTTGTCTCCTGTTGGAGCAGGTCACATTTATACCTAATACCTAGAGTTTAATCTGTAGCATTTTCATGATCAAATGAAGTTTAAAATGAAGCTTAGAGATATTTAATAAGTCTGACGACAGTATGCATTTGTGTCTTTTCTCTGTCCAGAATCTCCCCCAAAATGGTATCAAAATTCCAAAGCAGATATCAGGATGTCCAGGACATGTAAGAGTAAGAAACTTGGAAAATGGATCCAGCTTTCTCGACACACTACACCTGACAGCAAAGGAGGTGATTCATGCAAATCTGACCAGGGACTTTTCAGAACATTGAAAAGATGCAGAGTGCAAAATTGGGTTTTGACGTTTTCTTGGTTTTCAGGTGATCAGCTGCCGGACCAAAGCCTGCCAAGGGGCACTCATGGCCACAAAGGGCCTGGTGAAAGGTACCAGAGATGGGCCAGTGCCAGTGGAAGACCTTTTACCTCAGGCCACAGACTTCCTCAAGCAGTACTACAGCTCCTTGAAAGAGTAAGCCAACTTCTCCTTCCTTTCTGGTGTAAAGCCCCTCTACCTGCCAGTCTGTGAGGCTCTGGGCATTTGGCTCTTCACAGCTGCTGGTAACTGTCCTGCTACATGCATCCAAAAATACACAGAGTGAGTTCCTCAGCTCCATCCCTTTGGAGTGTGCTATGCTCAGTACACTGAGGACTCTCCTGTCTTGGCCTTGGCTGGGATTAGTTCCACTCGAATCAGCCTCAGATGTGAATACTGTGGGCAATGCATTTTGTTTGTGCTGTTCCAAGTATCTTTTCTCTGTGTTCCTCTCAAGGCTTTAGCCAAAGATTGGAAGGCCAATCTTGCCTCTCACCCTTGCTCTGTGCTGTCAGCAGTAGCTCACTGAGCACACTGAGAGGGTGCTCTGTCTTCAGGGAAGAGGTTTGTGTTTTCTCAAAAAGGGCCGTGGTGCAGGAACTGCTGCTTGAGGTCTGAGAGTTGCACTGACATTGCACATGGTGAACTTTCAAACAACAATTCAGTGTTTGCTCTCAAAGAGACTTGGCACATAATGGCCACTTCTTTAGACACTTTGAACTCTTCTACAAAGAAGAGTTCCTTCCCTCTGGGTCCCTCTGAAGGTCCCTGACTTAAACACAGACTGTGCTCGCCAGCATATTGCATTTGCACATCTCTGTGTCTCTGCTTGTGGCTGTTTGATCACGTTGATTTACACTATCTTACATGCTTGTCCTTGATCTTTCATCCTTCTGAAAATGTGAAAACTCTCAGACAGTGCAGGCTGTTTTCATTCTGCCTGTAAGCCAACAAAACAATTTTTGTCTGTGCTGTGATAAGTATTTTCTCATGTTTTGACTTCACTCTCTGTTATCAAACTAAAGAATTTTAGAGCTGGTTCCCCTGGCAAAGGAATTGCTCAGCACTTCCTTTTAGGAATGAAAATCCTACTTACTTTGCTCAGAAGAGCTGTGCCCTGTGCAAATGGTGGAACTTTGGGAGCACAGCCACTGCTATCCTCCCCCTGGCCTGAAGCTAGCCTGCTCTCTGCTCTTCATCTGCTTGCCATTGACAATTTTTTTCCTAATTAATCTGGAAAATCCAAATTTAAACGAAAGCTTACACAGAAAAGCTTATGACCAGTCCATGCACATGAAAGGATGGTGTCACTACTTGAATTTCTAGTGTGTTAGTCTCTTCTTGAGGCCATTGAGCATTTGCACTCCATAGGTGCAGGTCCCAGATCCTGAGGCCAGGAGCAATTTTCCTCAGCAGTTCTCACTCAGAGTCCTGTGGAGTTAACTCAGCCCTTTACCTAGAACCCCTCCTGCTTTTTGGTAAAGCTGCCAGCCCCAGGCAGCTGCACTAGGTGACAGCTGAGCTCTGGGGGCAGGAGTGGGGTGTGGTGGGGAAGGTGGGCGACAGTGACGGTGCCTTCTCCACCTGAGGCACAGTGAAATCTCTGCTCCCTGAGGCCATGGAGGCTCATGAAGGGTAGAGTCATCTCTGTCTGCATGCAGAGAGTGTAGACTGATAACAGGCACAGGTTCCTCTGTGTTTATCCCAACTTTTCGTATCTCAGCCTACATGGATGTGAATGTCCTCTCTGGAAATGTGCTCACCTGCACTCTGGCAGGTAACTGACGATGGGAGTGGAGTCTCCTCATGCCGAAGGGAATTCAGAAGCTTTATGGCTTCAGCAATGTCTGTGATATTCTTGGCCTCAAACAGGAAAAGAATGTATTCACTTTGAATCAGTTCTAAGACATGAAATCCTCATTGTTTCTTTTCACGGCTGTTTTCTGTTCAAAAGGCTAAAAGTAAAGGAACACCAGGACCGACTGGAAGCAGTGACCAAGGAGATACAAACAACAGGAACCTACCATCTGACAGAGGATGAGCTGATATTTGGTGCCAAACAGGCCTGGAGGAATGCACCCAGGTGTATTGGGAGAATCCAGTGGTCCAATCTCCAGGTAAGCTGTGGATCTAGATGTCATGGGCCAAATAGTCATGTGCTGTGAATCTGCAGAATGTCCCTTGCTTTGGCAAAACATGCCATTGCTTCTCCTGTGGAGTAGTCCTGCTCACATCATCAGATCATTTTATTTGTAGTTCTCTGCCTCACAGCTGGGTGAAAACACGTAGGAGTGTGAGCGTAGGAACCAGGTGTGCCGTGGAACCAGGTGCATGTTTTGGACTTGGAGGATTGTTAGGTGTGAAAATGATCCCTATAAGGGCTATAAAAATGAGCCCTTCCTGGTGGAGCTACAGTCTTTCCTTTCCTTAAACACCTAGGAAAAAAAACAAGCTTGCAGTGGTGTTTCAAGATGACTTTTCTTGTGGTTTCTGTTGGAACATGCAGGTGTTTGACGCACGGGACTGCAAAACAGCCCAGGAGATGTTTGAGCATATCTGTCGTCATGTTCAGTATGCCACAAACAACGGGAATATCAGGTAGGTCTCTTCAGTTTTAATGTCAAACAGCAAAAGTTGGCAGCAAGTCGTGCCTTGATGAAGAGAGTGTGTTTGACGTGCTGTCTCTCTGGGCAGATCAGCCATCACGGTGTTCCCGCAGAGGACTGACGGCAAACACGATTTCCGCGTGTGGAACAGCCAGCTGATCCGCTACGCTGGGTACCAAATGCCAGATGGGTCTGTCCTTGGGGACCCTGCCACCGTGGAGTTCACACAGGTGCAATCCCAAAGCCCCAAATCCAGCAGGGCAGTCCCTTCCTGTCCTGGCCGACCCATCCCCTGGGCTTTCCCTTGTGTGTTCATGCAGAGTGGTAGGGAGGAGAGGAGGGAGTGGGATGTTCTGCCCCACAGGCTCTTGCTGCAGGTTGGAGCAATAGTTTCTAACAGTGCTGGTATAACAGTGTTCCACTCCATCTCAGAACAGGGTGAGCTAATCTCCCCTGTCAGGGGACACAGCCAGGGACACAACCAGTACCCCAACAACATGTCTCAACACTGTTTGAATGGGAAGGATAACCTTTATCACTTAGAATTTACCTCGGCATGTTTTAGAGGGTTAAAATTTTGTCTTCAGATCTGCAGGGGCAGCCTAAAAAACCCCAAATGCACTTTGTGTTTTTGCAGTTGTGCATCGAGCTCGGGTGGCAGCCGAAATACGGTCGCTTTGATGTGCTGCCACTGGTGCTCCAAGCGAACGGCCAAGACCCAGAAATATTTGAATTGCCTCCAGAAATTGTCCTCGAAGTGCCAATGGAGCACCCAAAGTAAGCACACGAGACTTAGATAATTGCATTTTTGCCTCTGCCTCACCTTGGCAGGTTATTGGCCTGAGCCTGCGGCAGTCGCTTTATGAGTTCTTTGTCAGGGTGAAGTGATGGTAAATTGTCCTGAAAGATAAAATGCCTGTTAGAACAATGAAATGGGATTTAAATTAAGGAAACCAAGAGCAGTTTTGCTGGAAATCTTTCTTTCCCAATCTACATTTCAATCACATCTAGGATTTTAAAAGTCATCATTATGGCAGGGAAATGCACATGTGAAATATGACTGCACTCACAACAGTGTTCAGTGCCTTTTTCTCTGGGTTTTTCTTCTTGGTTGTTTTGGGACTGGCCTGCAGATTGCAGCACTCTAACATGGTTCTGCTGTGAGCTTCTGCAGACTCTCCTCTGTGGGTCATTCTCCTGGAATTGTTACCTTCCTGGGCTTCTCTGGTTATCACCTAAAGGAGGAAAAGGCACATAAATGCTAAGTCACACTGCTTTGTTGGACAGGTATGAGTGGTTCAAGGAGCTGGATCTGAAGTGGTATGCCCTGCCTGCTGTGGCCAGCATGCTGCTGGAGGTGGGAGGGCTGGAGTTCACCGCATGTCCCTTCAACGGCTGGTACATGGGCACAGAGATAGGGGTGAGGGACTTCTGTGACGTGCAGAGATACAACATCCTGAAGGTAACCTGCTGGAGGGCAGTGGGCTGGGCTGCAAAGGGAATGTGCTTGGTGGGGAACAGTTTTGGAAAGACACACTCAGTGTTTGCTGGGGTGGGAGAGAACCACTCCATGCCTCACGAAACTGGAACCAAAACTCCAGAATCTGAGTTTGCCTTCAGTCTCAGGTGTTTGTGCTGCCCTCACTTTCCCCAGCCTCAAACTGACTTTTCCCCCTTCTGCACTCCTCTTCCTGCATGTTTAGGTGATGTGGTGGAGAAATCATGGGTTCTAAGTTCCTTTTGCTTTCCTCTCTCTCATTCACACGTAGGAGGTTGGGAGGAGAATGGGGCTGGAGACAAATAAGCTGTCATCCTTATGGAAGGACCGAGCTGTTGTAGAGATCAACGTGGCTGTGCTCCACAGCTTCCAGGTAAGTCAGCACCTGTGGGATGTGGAGAGTCACTGGCACTGCCTGTCCCTTTTGCCCAGAGCTCAGTAGAGATTACACTGGGATCCCAGTAGAGTTATTCTTGATTTACACCTGAGAGGAATCCATGTTTCCTCTCAGGTGAAGGCAGAAGGGAGAGAAAAAGAAGTTAAGGGCAAGAGTTTTCATCCTTTTAACATAGTTTTCTAAGGGTCAAAACCTGTGCAAAGCTATTGGATTAATGTATTTTATCTTCAATTGCAGTTTAATTAACTTATCATGACGATATCAAAAGTGGGTGAAAGTGAATCAGAGTCTTTGCATGCACTCCCATTGCTGGAGGGGTAAAATGCTGATGGTGCAGGAAAGATCTGAGTCCTTAATCAACGACCTGTGCCACAATTTGTATCTCGGCGGGAGCTGCTGATAGTCTTTATTTCCCAGGGTGGAGTAAAGTCCTTGAAGTATTGACCAAAGCAGGAGGATTGCTTTAGCCACATCAGGTAGAAGAGCAGGACAGGCTCCTGGATGAATGTCTTTCCTTTTGCAATTGCTCCAGAAGCAGAACGTGACTATCATGGATCACCACTCTGCGTCCGAGTCGTTCCTGAAGCACCTGCAGAGCGAGTACCGCTCGCGGGGCGGCTGCCCGGCCGACTGGGTGTGGATTGTGCCGCCCATCTCGGGCAGCATAACTCCTGTCTTCCACCAGGAGATGTTGAACTATGTCCTCACTCCCTTCTATTACTACCAGGTACACATCATCAAACAAACACCGACTCCAGAGACACTGTGGCAGGGCAGACCTGAAGGAGTCTGGCTGATAGGCCACACACTGAGGCAATGAAAGTTCACTGAGAGATGCAGGAGTTGCAGTCAGGAGCTCTTGTGGAAGGTGCTGTCAGCTCTGTTGGGTTCTGTGCCTTGAAGTAAAATGCAGTTTAATGCTGCAGAGGCTGATCACATGTTTGTACTCAGTGGGTTGTATGTCCAGACTCTCTTTGGTCAGGCACTTCAGAGATACACAAATTGTCTGCTTGCTGTTTTGCATTTCTTACCTGAAACTTACCTGTTGTTTTCAAAGGTGGATGCATGGAAAACACATGTGTGGCAGGATGAGACCCGGAGGCCAAACAAAAAAGTGATCAAGTTTAGCATCTTGGCAAAGTAAGTTGTTCAAATAAGAGTCTTCATGTCCAGCTATTCTGTTCTTGTCATGTTTCTGTTCTATTTTAAAAAACAAAAATGAAAAATTATTACAGTACACATGAGTTGTTTGAGTCATAGCCTTCCCTGCCCACACTGAGGCAACATCCCTATCCAAGGGTTCAGGGCTGTTCTTCTGAACCACCTTCCAGGGAAGAGCCATGCTCAGATCAGGCTTTCCTAGCTGGATTGTGAACCAATGTGGATCGGTGCAGCTGTATCAGAAATGAGATGTGACTGATGTTTCCCCAGGGCTGTGCTCTTTGCATCTTCACTCATGCGACAGGCAATGGCCACCAGGGCCAAGGCCACGGTGATCTATGCCACAGAGACAGGGAAGTCAGAAACCCTCGCGCACAGCCTGTGCAGCTTGTTCAACTGTGCCTTCAGCACCAAGGTGAGCAAGTGTCAATCATCCACACTGTATGCAGAAAGAAGTTTGGCTTCTGCAAACCTTTTCATTCTCCCAGCCTGCACTTTGAATGTCCAGTAACACAGGTTGGACTGCAGTGTTGATATTGTGTTCATTTAGCACAATGCCTTGTACGTTTGGTCAGTGTTCCTCCGACGTCAGAGATCTCCAGCACTAGTTCTTATGTCTGCTGGCAATGTCTCATGAGCTTTATTCCTTCCAGGTCCTGTGCATGGATGAGTACAACATTTGTGACCTGGAAAAGGAAACACTTCTCCTGGTGGTTACTAGCACTTTTGGCAATGGAGACTCTCCAGGTAACGGAAAGGTAATGTTCACCTCAGGGCACACGAGGCTCAACTCAAAGACTGAGACCAAAGACCTTTCATTTGTCTCATGTCTTTGAGTAAGATATGGATCAGTTCTCCCTTCTGTTTTAAATCAGGGTGTTTTTCTAACCTGAAGTTATGCATTTTTGTGCAGACCTTGAAGAACTCCTTGCTCGCACTGAAAGCACTTGGAAAGAAAATCAGGTAAAAATACTTCGCTGTTTGCTTTGCATGTGATCGAGTCCTTTTGCTTTTCATGTAGCACAAGACAGTGATCTATTTTTCTGTCCTCCTGCAGATATGCTGTGTTTGGTCTGGGGTCCAGCATGTACCCAGAGTTCTGTGCCTTTGCTCATGCCATTGACCAGAAGCTGGCCCAGCTCGGGGCGTCGCGGCTCGCGCCGGTCGGGGAAGGGGACGAGCTCAGCGGGCAGGAGGAAGCTTTCCGCACCTGGGCCATCAGTGCTTTCCAGGTGACACACAGCTTGTGTTTTGGTTCAGGCATTCCAGTTCAGTATTCACTAGCTTCCCATGAAAATGGGGGGAAATGAAGGAAGCAACCACCTGGATGTCTGTGGACTCTGCTTCTCCCTCCTGCCTGCCTAA
This sequence comes from Acanthisitta chloris, assembly GCF_000695815.1. NCBI lineage: Eukaryota > Metazoa > Chordata > Aves > Passeriformes > Acanthisittidae > Acanthisitta > Acanthisitta chloris. Next base: position 22,176 of record NW_008680404.1, on the reverse strand, counting down.
GCCGCAGAGGGAACTGGGCCCATTTTCTGTCCTTTTCTGATGTTCACGTGAAGTTCCATGAACCCTCCCGGGCGATGGAGTGCCCGGTATGAACAAGGGTGGTAGCATCCAATACCAGACTTGGTTGCAGTAGATCTGTTTTTAGCTCTGCTGGGTAGAAGAGGAACCTGACTGAACTCGCTGCACCCGTGTAACACCACTGAACTCAGCAATCTGTGGCACTGAAAGCTCCTTGTTAGGATCATGACAATGCTAAGAACTGGTTTTGTATTTTAGTGTAAATAGCCTTAGTTTTGTGGGTTTTTTCTAGATTGCCTGTGACATTTTCAACATCCGTGGGAGACACAGCATTCAGCTGCCTGAGGTCTGTACCTCGGAGGAAAGCTGGGATCCTGCCAGCTACAGGATAGTGCATGACTCTCAGCCCATGGACCTGGCTAAAGGTATTGCTCCCACCTTCCCCTCCCTCCGCCCTTGCTGCTTCAGGCGAGGCTGAACTGTGAAGGGTTTCAGAAGAACTCTTGGCCCTGCTGCGTGGTGGAGTGCATGTAACGAAGTACAGTGGTCAGAGAAAAAACCATTGGTTTACATGGCATAGATTATCTTTTCCAGCCCAGTAACACCAAAACTAACATATTTTGACAGCCCCAGAGGACCAGAAGCTGGGCTGAGCTGCCTTTAGCCAGGGAACAGAGCACACACAGCCAGCGGATCGGCCATCGCGGCCCAGGGCCAGTGTGGTGCAGTTCCTGTCTGCATGTTAAACAAACCTCACCAGAGAGCTGCCCTGAGTCATGTCCTCTTTTCTCACCAGCTCTTGCGAGCATTCATGCCAAGGATGTCATTCCCATGAAGCTGAAATCCAGGCAAAATCTCCAAAGTTCAAAGTCCAGGTATGACACCTCATTCTTTCAAATACTGCAATACTACATTTCGCTAAAGTCTGAAACATCTGAAATGTCTGGTCATAAACAACCTGCAGCTGTTCAGGGATCATCCTTGGCAGAGCTGTGAGCTGTGCAGTCTGCAGTGCTGAGTGCAGGCATGTATGTTCTGTACTGGACAGACCAGGCAGCACTTGAGCACTGGTTTGTTGGGACACAAGTGCTTCTGATAGCTGCACTCTGGTTTGTGCAAGTCTCTGTGAAGTCCTGAGCTGGTCTGGCATTTGGTGCTGAACACCAGGAGCCAATGCCAACTGCCACAGCAGATCTGTTCCCTCCTTGTGCAACTCCAGGGAAGTCCTGTCCGTGTAATCGAGATCTGTCTCGGCGGTTTCTTCTCTCCCCAGTCGTGTTACCCTTCTGGTCAAACTCTGCTGTGAGACTACACAGGAAGTGAGCTACCTGCCTGGGGAACACGTCGGGATTTTCCCAGGCAACCAGCCAGAACTGGTCCAGGGCATCATAGCACGTGTCAGGGATGCCCCTCCAGCTGACCAGACCATCAGGCTTGAGACCTGCACTGGTGGTAAGTTGGGTCTTTTCACCCAAAATAGCAGAGGGTGTTGGACAGATTTCTCTAACATTCCTAAGAGCTTTGGTCAACTGAGTTTGATTCTGTGACCCTTTCCTTAAGGCCCAGTAGGATTTTGTTGCTGCTGCTAGTTATTAGCATTCTCGATTTGTATTCTCACTGTTCTGTAACTCTGGCAGCTGTGGTGGCTGCCCCAGGCTCTGCAGAGGTACCCAAGGTGACACTGTGTGTCGTTCAGATGCTGAATTGGCCATTGACTGCAAATAAATTAATCATGTCAGAGTCCTAACTTAGACTTACATGTCCTGATCATCTTTCCTGTTTTAGTGGGAACTATTTGCTGAATCATGCATTCTGGCACACAGAGAGGTGGTTTCCTCAAATGAAAGGATGTTAACTTCCAAGTGTTCTGTTGTCCTGCAGTTCTCTACATCAGATCCTCCCTGTTCCAAACCTCACATTAACCTCTTTCAAAGGACCCTGTGCTCTAGACCTGAAGGTGTATTTTGAAGGACACTGAGTTCTGCAGGGCTCCACAGCTGTCAAAAACTGTGGGAATTGCCAAGAGTCCTTTTATTTCCCTCATTTCCAGGTGGCTACTGGACAAGTGACAAAAAGCTCCCAGCCTGCACTCTCCCTGAGGCTTTGACATACTTGCTTGATATCACTACTCCACCCTCACAGCAACTGCTGAAAAAGCTGTCACAGCTGGTGACGGCGGAAGGAGACAAAGAGAGGCTGGAAGTGCTGTGCCAGGTAAGCCTTGGGGCTGGACTTTTGTTTGAAGGCCCTGGGATGCCCTTCCACTCTGCAGCAAAAGGTGTAGTGCTGGTGGTGGAGTCTTCTGCCTCTGTCACATGTTCAGTGTGCTTGGACAGCCAAGCACAGAGACAGAAAGGGAGGCCTTGAGGCTCAGCTTGGGTGTGGGAAGTGAGACACTTCTTCAGATGTGTTTCCTGTGTGGCTCTGGGTGGGTCACTCTCCCTGCTTGGTGCTCTTGCCTCGTGGTGGTTTGTGGTGAGACACCCATAAAAGACCTTGCAGTTAGTTTGCAGGTGGAGAAGAGCTGATTGGTGTTTTTTGTCAGAGAATTTGGTGCTGTGGGAGTAAGAGGGATGAGGCTTGGGGCACCCAATGACTCCTGGGTGTGGGAAATACTGGCTCCTCCCCTGGGCTCAGACAGGGTGCGTGGGGATCAGGACCTGGGCCTGCACAGTTTGGTGGAGGCTCCATAACAGGGAGCTGAGAAACAGGTCCTGCTTCAGTTTCTCACCTCCCTGAAAGAGGGGTGATGTGTCTGAGAAGGTTATAGTGGGGATTCTGTACTTGTGTTGTAAAAAATTGGCAGTTTCTTAGGAAGCCCCAGAATTGGCCTTGGCAAAGTTTTGAGAACTCTCCGTAGCTTTGCTTGCATGTCTAATGGAATGTAAAGCAGGAGTCTTATTTATAAGGGGCATTTGAAATCTCCCTGCTCTCCTGAGCTCAGCACGACCTGCTGACATGGTGGTGATGCCCTTTGGCTTTCAGAGCACAGAGGAATACAATAAATGGAAGTTCTACAACAGCCCAAACATCCTGGAGGTCCTGGAGGAGTTTCCCTCTGCCGAGGACTCTGACTCAGCTGCCCTTTCTGAAGCCCAGGTACTACTCTGTCAGCTCCTCCTGTGACATGACAGCCAGAGAGATCCATCTGACAGTTGCAGTCGTAAACTACAGGACAAGAGGTAATGGACTGTGGTTTTCATTTTTCTCTGCATTGAATGGTGCCCTGTGGCTCAGGAAAGGCCTGTGGCCTGTGGCTGCCTGCTCTGTAACAAAACGGGTGCATTGTGCCCCGTGCGGGAGAGCACAGTGCAGGGCAGGTGTGCACAGGGCCAGGACTTGCTGAGACCCATCACCAGTGCATCCTTGTGTTACCAATCACTGCCAGGCATGCAGCTATTGGAAACCTGTAATTGTAAGGATGAGCTGTGCTCTGTCAAACCGGAGAGCTCTGGGTGCTGACAGAGGTGTTGTGCTGTGCTCTGACAGGCGGGGAAGGGCCTCTGCACCACGGAGTCTGCAGCACGTGGCTGAGTACAGCAGCCCTGGAGGACACAGTTCCATGCTTCATACGCAGGTCAGTGAGGGCATGGCAGGAAAAGGGGAAATCAACCCCCAAACCCTCTGAGTTCAGCTGTGTCAGTGCGTTTGTCTTTGCGCATTTTCAAGGGACTGGTGAGTGCAAGTTGCAATAGCTGGGTCTGAGAAGAGAGGCAATTCCTGTCTTCCAGGGATGAGATCCTTTGCCTCGTGTTGAGTAAAATTGTGTTCATCTGACCCCACGCCCAGTCGGCTCATCCCCTCTGCCAGCTCAGGCTCTCAGAGTGTGGCACACCAGGGGAACAGGGAGCACTGACCCAGCTCAGCCCCATTGCTGCTTTCAAACTGGGGCTTGGGCTGTGCTGCCCAGAGCCACCCAGGAGACACACTGAGACCAGCCAGGAACTGATCTCTAATTAGCATGTTTTTGCATTCCAGTGCTGATGAATTCCATCTCCCAGAGGAGCCATCCAAGCCCTGCATTCTGATCGGGGCGGGAACAGGGATTGCTCCCTTCAGGAGCTTCTGGCTGCAGCGGCTCTACGACCTGGAGCAGAGAGGTAGCTCTGGGCACTGCCGGGGGGGGCAACACAGTTGGCAGCAGGGACATCCCAGTGCTTCAAACAGAGCTCTGCAGCTGGAGACACCACAAACATCAGCCAAGGAACCCCAGAGACCTGGCACCCCCAGGGTGATTGGCACTGCACTGGATCAGCTCACTCATCCCACCAGAGCCCACTCCGGTGGTCCTGAGGGGTTTGGTGACCTGGGGGGCACAGCCCGTGTCCCTGTAGCTCCTGAGGGTCAGTGGCTGCCCCAGGCACTCAGGCAAACACTTTCCTGGTTTCAGGGATCAGAGGAGGTGACATGACGTTGCTGTTCGGCTGCCGACAGCCAGACCTGGATCACATCTACAAGGAAGAAACTGCGGAGATGAAGAGGAAGGGAGTCCTGAAGGAAGTCTACACAGCTTACTCCAGACTGCCTGGCCAGGCTAAAGTAAGGCTGGTTCCTTTGTCCTTTAGGGGATAGCACCTTCCAGAATCATCCCTCAAGTTAAAATCTGGACTCTGTTTGACAATGTTCTTTAAAAGTTGTTAGCATTTTGTTTCAGTGTGTTGTGAGCAGGTGGCAGGAGGTGAAGGAGAAGCTAACTGTGCTCTCCTGCACAAGCAAACTGTGTAAATGGAACCCCTCAGTGCCACAGAGAGAGGCACTTCCAGGGCAAACAGCCTGGAAACTAGAAACTGGAACATTTTCAGAAACCTTAGATTTAGCAGGGTTTGAGTTAGAATTGAGTTGCTTTGGCCATTTGTCTCCACTTCAGTGGCACAGTGACCATGAAATTCATTTTACTTAGAGGAAATCTTGACTGGCCAAAACAACAGCACTTGTGCTATCCCCTTGTTAGCTCTCCTGGCAGCTTAGGAGACTTGGGCAGATTCTTCATCTCCTCTAGTTGAATGGAGGGCAGGCCCAGCCCCCAGGTCTGGGGCTCATCAAGGCAGGATGGAGACACTTTTTGGTGCTGTGGTGCAGCAGCTGAACCCGATGGGGCATTTAGAGCCTTTCTGCACACACCCACATTGAGCCAAAGCAGCTTTTAAGAGACTGATGATCCTTTTCTCTTTCTAAGGTCTATGTTCAAGACATTCTCCAAAGCACACTGGAGTCCCAGGTGTGTGACCTGGTGCACAGGGAGGAGGGACACGTGTACGTGTGCGGGGACGTGCGCATGGCCAAGGACGTCGCGCTGGCGCTGAAGGAGATGTTCTGCAGGACACTGGAGCTCAGTGAGCAGCAGGCAGAGGAGTATTTCTTCCAGCTGAAGGTAAGCTCTGACACACAGGACATTCTCTCCAGTCAGTGCTCCAGGGGAGGGGGACAGAGGCCTGCAAAGCCACACTCAGGACCCTGTGGGCTGCCCTGGGCTCCTCTGCAGCAGAATTCACGGGGAACAAAGCTCTAAGTGGCCACCTTAGTCCCCCAGTGTGACTGCAAACACAGCTTCTCTTCGGTCTGGGCGTGAGAGTGACTCCTGCTGCCCTTCTCCTGCACCTGCCCAGGGTCTCCCTGTGGGCCCTGATCGGCTTGGCAGTGTAAGGAACATCAGGAGTGTAAGACTTTATTGCACCAGCAGAGGAGAGTGAGGTTGGGAACTCAGTGAGCTCATCCCTGAGAACACAGTGCCTGGGGCTGCTGCTCTTTAGGGCCCTTCTGCTACCAGAACTGGTCCTGGAGCACTATTCCCTGTGCCCCAGCCATTGGCAGTAACCACTCCTGCAGAGGCAAAAGGCCTTTTGGTTAGGCAAGGAGGACCTGGAGCTCCTCATTCATCTCTTGAGTTTCCTGTCTGGTTTTTTGCAGAGCCAAAAGCGATACCATGAAGATATATTTGGGGCTCTGTTCCCACATGAAGCCAAAAATGCTTTGCAATCCACGAGTTCAACAAATCCACTACTGTTTTAGGCAATGCTTGCACATTTGTTGTTATTTGCAAAAAAAAAAAAGGAGTCAAATTCTCTTTCTTGCACATGTTCAATCAAGAATATGTACAGGATTGTAGGATTTGACTCTCAAACCTCAGCCTGAATTAAGAACAATATTAAATTGAACTTTTGTTGCTATTTATTCTGACACTCTAATAGATTATCTTAATAGTGGAAATGCAAATTATTTTTTTTAATACTGTCTGTGCTGGTATAAATCTGGTATTTTTTGTAAATACAGGGAAAATACAGAGTTTTGTACTGTGTGAGCTAGAGCTGGAATCTTTTTTGAAATGTACTGTTTGTGAACTTATTTATATCAGATTGGTTTACTGGCACATAGGCCTCACTTGGCAGCAGTGCCTGGGCTGTGTCCCTGGGCACTGTGTGGCCACAGCAGGGACCGAGTGAAACTCCTGCTCATGTGTGCAGGCTCAGCCTCTGCTTGTGTGATTCAGGGACACAAACCTGAGCTGCTGTTACAGAGCCTATGGCAGGAAGGTTCCACAACTTCCAAAGCACTTTGTCCCTTTGAATCCTGTGCTCTGGTTACTTGATTTGTTTGTAATAAAAACTTCCTTTACGTTGAGACCAACGAGTCTGTGTGGCTCAGTGAACCTCTTCCTGCCCTTGGCGTCAGCCTGGAAAGGCAGAGGCAGCTCAGGTTCTGTTGGGAAGGGTTTGTGCCTGCCCTGATGGTGTGGGACACCCCTGGACTCTGCCAGCCAGGCAAGAAACAGTGTCTGTTCCTGCTGGGGCCTCTGGCAGGACGGAGTGACAGGCCCAGGCATTGGTGTCAGCTCAGAAGCTGCACAGCTTTCCTTTTATAGCATCTTAGGCAAGTGTTCTTGGGGTCCTTTTCATCTTGATGCCACCATTGCTAACCTTTCCCCTCGCAGGGAGGTGGAGACAGTTAAAGGAAAGGATTGAGAACAGCAGAGCTTTGGTTTAATTCTTTGTGAATTTATTTGAACTTGTCCCAGCTGTAAGCTAACGTCAGTCTCAGCACAGATCTGAACTTGGTGGAATTGCTTTTGCTACAGACATAAACGGGCGAGATAAAGGGCAGATCTGAAGGCAGTGGATAATTACTCTAGTCCAAGATAAAAACTGAAACTTCTGTCACCTTTTGCTTCAGCACATTCTTCCAAGGACCATAGGATTTCTAGACACAGGCCCAGCCCTGCCACGAGAGCCGATGCTGTCGCAGTGCAGAGCAGGGTCTGACTCCTCCCTGCCATTCCCTGGGTCTGCCGAGCTCGGCAGGGCTGGATGTCTTTGGAGCAGCTTCTGTGGCACAGTGTGCCAGCCCTGGTGTCCTGGGGTGTCTGTAGATGGGGAGGGAAAGGTCAAACCACGACTCGGGAACACTCACTTGATCCAGAGCAAAGATTTATTCACTGAAAAGATTCCTACATATCCCGAATTCCAGTAGCGTAGAGTGCACTCTTGGGGTTTTTTCCTTTTTTTTTTTTTTTTGCTGGTTGCATAAACTAATACAGAAACTGTTGTTAATCCTAACAATTTGTAATTAATTTAATAGCAGTTCTGGAAGACACTCAGTTCATAGAAAATATAAAAAAAATTTGTACTGTACAAAGTTTACATCACATTTGAAAAGAAAATGTGTCCATGTTCACCATGTTACAGACCATTTACATTCACTACTGACGTGTGGCTCCGGTAGCAGCTTTGCACAGCCTCACACTGACAGCGCCGACGGCACAGACTCCGGGACAGCAACCACCTCACACAGCTCAGCCTGGGACTGGGGCTTGTTTGCAGTGTGCTGAGGGCCAGGAGCTCCGTGCTGAGGGCCAGGAGCTCCATGGTAAGGGCCAG
>NW_008680404.1:12011-14129 GCF_000695815.1 Acanthisitta chloris | reverse complement strand
GCCCCCCCCCCCGAGCTGTGTGGCTCAGCCAGTGTCACCAGCTAAATGAAACACAAATGGGCCCAGAGCCTGTAACTGGTCTCTGCTCTGGGCTCCAGTGGGGCCCTGGGGCTGAGCTTTGTGTTCTAGAGCCATTTCGGGGTGTTGCACACAGTACCACAGCAGGTTGAAGTAGAATCCCCAATTTCACCATCCAAGGCAGGTTTTGAGCCCTCCCCAGTGCCCTGGGATGGAGCAGGAGGTGTGTGCTCAGTGGGACACGTCCCACAGGGTGCAGCAGGGGGGGACAGGAAGGGTCTCCACAGACAGGCTGGATTGCAGTCAGGGCAGTCACAGGAAGGACAGATGGTGAGTCTGTTGGGGTTTGTAATGATTTTGTCTGGCTGGACATGCAGTGGTGGCTGTCCCTGCCCTCAGGAGACAAACCCCGAGCACACTGTGGTTCCTGCACACGCTCAGGGAGACACTGGTCCCACACTGGGACCCCCTGGTGCTGGTTTATGTGCCCAGGTGTGCTCAGGGACACTGTCTGGCAGCAGCTCCTGCCCCTTCCCTGAGGCAGGAAGCCCTGGGAAGCCCCCAGAGGGTTCCAGCCGAGGGAGCAGCACCTGTGAGAAAACAACTTCTACTTCAAACTGCTGGCACACAATTACTGAGAGAGAACAAACAGCAGCAAGTCCTGCAGAGCCCTGAGGGTGCAGGTGGAACAGCCTTGGAGGGGGTTAATTCCCCTTCCACGGGAAGAGGAAAGGGGATCAGGAGAGTACTGCAATGCCATCCCTGGCCAGGCCAAGCCCATTTGCTCATTTATGTCTGAGACACATTGAAAAAGGCTCTGCCAAAACACTTGTAGGAGGCTGTGACTTGCACAGAGCAGTAAAGCTCTCACGCTCTCTCCACAGAACTCGCAGGGTTTGTGACACAGTTCTCCACACAAGGCAGCTGAACCTCCTCTGCTCACAGAGGATTTCAGAGCTGCCCAGCCCTGAGCCCTCGTGACGGGTGGGGAGAGGGATCTGTGGTGGGGTGTAATGTGCTGTGAAATCTGGTGACTCCAGAGCCCTAGGGAGCAGTCTCAGCAAAACAAGTGCTGTACAGACAGGAAGGGTCTGAATGTCTGTAGTGTTTTGAGGGTTCTCCTGCAGAGGCTGAGGAACATAGATGGGAGTGCATCAAGGCCTTAGTTAATGCACATTTAGGGATGGCTCTTCCCTTGTCCTGTCTCTCTTGCCTCTCCCTGCAGCTCTGGAAAATGCCTTTTCTTCTACAACCAAAACAGTGCTGGGGCTGGAAGGGCTGAGGCTATAGGGCAGTGATGTGTTTCCAGAAATGCTGCAGGTTAGGGGACTAGAACTTGGGCCTAAACTTCAAAAGAATTTAGGCCCTGTGCAGAGCTGTGACAAGTCATGGGTTTATTTTTAAAGGCCAGCAAGTCTTAATTCTCTGGGATTCTATGAGAAGGAACAGGTTTTAGTGCGAGTTCTGTGGAGAAGAGTGCTCGAGTCATCAGCTGAGACAGAGCCCCAAGGGCGGACACTCCCTGCAGCACCACATCTGCTCTGGTGGAGCACAATTCAGGGTGCCCAGGCTGGCCCAGCCCTGCTGCAACAAACCTCGGGGCTCCCTGGCTGCTGTGGGCACGTCCCAGTGCAGCAGGATGGGCTGTACCTGGGTGAGAGCAGCTCCCTCGGGCAGGCCAAGGCCTTGGCGTCGCGCCCTGCCAGGGAGGAGAGTCGTGCCGCCGGCTGGGGCAGCTCCTGCTGCCCCCAGCCCTGGGGGGAGCCAGCACTTCTTCGCTTTCAGTGCTATTGAGAATGGCTGTAGTTAAACTTGATTCACTGTTTATTATGTTTAAAAAAAATAGAGTTCACACAAAAGTGTCATGTAAACATCGTTTAAATAACTGCTGGTGCTCAGGCAGGACCCGGGGCTGAGCTGATGGTCATGTGGCTTCGGGGGCTGCAGAGCCCCAGGGAGGGTTTCTGATGCTGTGTGAGCAGGCAGACAACATGGTCACAAGGACACCAGGCTAGAGCTTTGGGTTACTCGGCTCCAGGATTCCCAAGCCAAACCTTTCAAAACGCAGGACAACTTTGCTACTGTTAATGCTGCAGAGAG
>NW_008680404.1:6762-11990 GCF_000695815.1 Acanthisitta chloris | reverse complement strand
AAGAGTTACTCATAATTCTTCTTACAGAGCTACAGCCCCATCACAGGAACAGCATGGGTTAGGGTCTGTTCTCAGGCCACTCAGACCACCAACAGAGGCTCAAGGAATTAAGCTGCAAACACGTGAAGTTACTCATGTGAACCTCATCATGGGAGGGAAACTCAGCACAGTCCCATCTGCTCCAGCAGGAGGAACAGGAGGCTCTCCAAGGTACCTGCGATGGGTGGAAGCCCAACACTGGTTTTCAGTGGGCACTTGGTTCCCTTGGAGTAGAAGGGAAGGAAAAACTGACTGACAGGATTTCCCTTGTAAGGAAAAGGTTTGACAAGGTACATCTGGTGGCCAAAAACCCCAACAGAACACACCCAAACCCATTTGCTCCTCTCTAGGCTGTAGCCAGCACACAAAGGTCTCACTCTTCCCTCGCTCTTGCAGTTTCACCCCACGCTCGGGTGACAGCAGAGCACGGTCCCAGCGTCAGCTCTTGCAGGAGACTCAGGGAATGGATGTGAGTGTGTCTGTCCTCAGGCAGCAGAAACCCACCTGGTCCTTGCTGCGTGTCCTCCTCTCCCCCTGTCCTCTCCCCTCCAAAACAGTGACAAAGACCTTTCCTACAAGGCACATGTTTGCTGTGGTACCCACGGCTCTGCCAAGCCCCACAGAGGCATGTTGCTGACCAGGGGATGTAAACAGAGGCAAACCATGACATTGTGAGCGCTAGGTCTGTGAGGGGAGGAGGAGCTGAGGCTTTCCTCCTCGTTTAGACAGCTTTGCAGCTGATCCCAGCTGAGCTCCATGGGCCTGTTCTGGACACTACCCATGGCCTGGTTCCTGCTGGGCTAAGGACCTCAGGCTGCTCCAAGTGGAGCAAGGACCATCCTTCCTTCCACTCAAGAACTGGCCCTGACAAAACTTGACCCTGGATGTAATGCTGGCCCTGGGCCCGAGGGAGAACCAGCCCGACCCGGCCCTCAGCTCCTGCTGGTTTGCAGTAAAGAGGAGGTTCAGTCACGGCTGTGTCTGTGGCAATGTACTGTCACCTTCAGTCCCAAAGCTCCAGCACTGAGGGACAGGCACAGCCTGAGGCTGTAACTGGGGTCGGGGCAGGCCCCGTGCCCCGCGGAGCGCGGCGCCGTGTTAGCCAGGAGGTCTCACAGACAGGAGTGGTTATTGAAGCTAACAGCCCACACCAAGCGAAAGGCAGAAAGGAGAACTCGGATAAAGTGTTGATTATGTCCATAGGTTAATTTCGTGGTTTGGTTTTGCTTTTGGAATGGAAGGTGATTGTCCAAGTTGCCGGTTAGGAATCGACACATGGAAGCATGCAAGGTGGAGCCCGTTATTGCACCAGTAGCTACAACCTACAGAGAAATACGGGAGGGAAGGGAAAAAGACACCATGAGAGTTAGTTTTCAGTTATTTAAAGCAAGCCCTGGAGAAGGACGTATTGCGAAGCTGAGACCAGGCTGGAGCAGGAGTTAGTGAGTGTGACAGGCTCTGTCAGGGGGTGCAGTGGAGATGTCTCTGGGGGGTGACCCTGAGTGGGGCTGAGGCTGCAGGAGCCTCCCCCAGGCCCAGAGCCCAGTGCAGGGGACGAGCAATGGTGCTGCTGTGCCCCACCAGCCGTCAGTGCCAGTAATTAATACTGATCGAGTAATTCTCCCCTGTTAAATGCTCCAAGAAGACAAAAAGAAGCAAAGTATGCAAATTGCCATGAACCATGTGGGGATGGAGGGGGTGTCAGTCCATCCACCCAGGCAGAAACATCTGGGGTAGCTACTGTGCATTGCCTCATTCTGCAGTTCCACAGGCTATTCAGGAGCAACTCCCCACGGAAACACTAATCCGAAATAATCACTTGGCAAATTGGCCTGGATGCCTCGAAGGAATGTGTAATGGAACAGCAGAGACTCAGGGAGCTGAGCACGGACCAAGGCAAGCTGTGCCCGGAACAGGGTCTGGGATGCTTCAGGCCAGAAAGGAAAAAACATTGTTTCCTTACATTAGGAGCAGAGAACAGAGAAGCAGCAATTACCTGCACGTCCATCTCCTAGCCCAGATTTTGTTGGATTCTCTGTAAGTTTTTGTCTTTCCAACCCAGCCAGTGGAGCTCAGCAGGGCTGAAGCTCTGTGTGCAGCACACAGAGGCTCTTGCTGGGGGTGAACCCTGTGAGTGCCTCTTTCAAAAACTGCAGTGATACATGCACCTGTGCACTGTGAAGAGAGATCCCAGAGCTCTGCCCAGCGAGTGCTCTTTGCACAAAAGCGGGGCCAGAGTCTTGGAGAATCCACAGCTTAAGGCTGTTGGACATCACAGCACCAACAGTGGGGAAATTGCACAAGAGAGGTATCAAAATTTTGAACCCAAAACCCCCAGATCCACCAGAGCCCAAACTGCTGGCACAGTCACCTGTCAGCAAACAGGTGTTGGGTGGTTATGGTCAGGTGTTGCAGGAAGAACGTGAAGGGTCATGGGAATGGAAGGGGTAGGTTAAATATCAGAAAAGAGAAAAAAGAGAACAAATATGGGCAGTTCATGAGTTGAAAGTAAACACTGAGCTAGGGACATGGTGAATGTGCACTGGGAGTAAATGTTTCTGTGGCTTCACACTCATCCAGCCTGAACCACTTCCAAGGGGAATGGTGGCACATTCCTGAGTCCTTCCCTTCCTCAGGCAGTACCTGCCAATACCATTACTGGGAAGTTCTGACCACTGGGGTCAGCATGGGCACCCCAGTGCTGGGGCAGATACTCTGACAGCAAACAAAGCTGGGTGAGTAACGCAGGGGAGGAGGAGGTGAATATGGTAAAGCAGGAAACTGAGGCAAACAGCTAATCAATCATTTCCCAGAAGAGCACAGTGTTACCATCCTGCCAGGTCTGACAGCCCCAGGACAGCCAGTAAAGCTCAGGAATGAACAGTCAGCACACCGAGTGGCACAAACACTCCCAGCAGCAGCAGGTACTCACTCAGCAGACTTCCAGAAGTGCCCCGGGTGGGAGAGCCGGCGGTTCAGTTTTGGCAGTTTTTCAAGCATCTCCATGAGGACGGTGAAGCTGGGCCTCTCACCCAGCTCGAAGGCCCAGCACGCCGAGAGGATTTCCTGCAGGGGACATTGTGGCTCGTTACCTCACCCAGTTCACGGGTCAAGTGTGCAGAGCAGCACCCTGAGCACTGGGGGTGTGTGAGCCCTGGCAGGGGCTGCTCAGTGGGGCCCTGGACACTGCTGGAATCCAACAGGCTCCTGGTGCGGGGGATGTGCATTTCTGCACAACAGCCACGGGCACAGGCTCAGCCTCGGGCACAGGCTCAGCCTCTAGCCCGGTCTCCCGTTCTCCTTCCCGCCCTTCAGAGTTCTAACGTGAGTACAATACACCTCCTGCAGCCGCTCCCTCTCCTCCTGATAAACAGCTGTATGGAAGGTTCCTGACCCCAGGTACTTACGTTGACCTCCTTGCCCAGACTGACAGTTGCAAGGACTTGTCTGACGCCCTCTCCGCTGCCGATCTGCCAGATGAGAGCCTCCGCGGGCTGGTTCTTGAACGGCCACTCGCGCGCCTGCAGCTCGTACCACACGGTCCTGCAACACCAACACCCTGAGCCTCGGCCTGCTCTGCAGGACAGGCAAAACCTGGCACTGCTCAGCTCCTTCAGCTCAGCCTGGGAGGTGCATGAGGCTGTGCAGCAAACCCCTCCCACCCACAGCTCAGAGGAGATGTGTCCCAGGTGGAATCCTGAGCCTGTGAGCAGGGGAACACTCACTGGAGGTCTCAGCCCTGTAACCAATCTCACTTAGCAAGCTCCTGGGGTACTCTGGGTGCTCCTTCCTTACCCAAAGGCGTAGATATCTGCCGCTTTGGAGAAAGGCAGCTTGTCTTCATCCTTCCCCGGGGCCATCTCGCGCACGATCTCGGGGGCCAGGTAGCACAACCAGTCGTGAGGCAGCTTCAGCTCATTCTCCCTCCTGAGTCCAAAGGAAAGCAGCACTACTGAAGCACAGGTGTGCAGGCCATACCTGTACTTCACCTGATGCTTTGACTTGATGTACCCAAATGCTGCTGCTGACATTTTGTTTCTAATTTCCTTGCCACATTAACAAATAAGCAGTGTCAGCCTGACTCCCCAGCTCATTCTTGGGCTCAGAGTTCTGTTAGTTCTCAATCCACCCAAAACTTTCTAGTTCTGTGCTACTGGAACAGTAGGAAGAGCTCTGCTCAAAAAGAAAACAAAGAAAAAATGCACAGTCCAAACTGAACGTGCACTAAAGAACTGACACTCCTCATGTGCTGCAGAATGCAGGAAACATTCCCCATTTGATTGCTACTTGTCACTCTACAGGTGGACAAGCAGTGGAACCTCCACTTACCTTCCTTCTTGAACCACGCCTGAAATTCCAAACAGTCCAAAGTCAGTGATCACAACTTTCCCATTGTCATAGAAAACGTTCTTGGATTTCAGATCCTTGTGGACAATCCCCTTTGCGTGGAGATACCCCATGCCCTGGGAAGTACAGCAGAGATGGAAATGTTTGGGTGTCTGACTATTTCCAAGCACACTCTGTGCTCTAATGTACATCTCCTCCTGCAGCTGCAGTGTGAATGATGAGCTGTTCTGGGGACAGGGCAGCTGTGTGCCCTGTCAGGGAGGTGTGAGGGAGCAGCTCCCAGTCTGGTGTGCAGCCTCAGAACTCTGGCTGAGCCACTGCCTGATGTCTCCGTTAGCAGAACGAGCCCTTACCTTAATGATCTCCTGTGCTATCTGCCTGGTTTTGTTGATGTCCAGGGAGATCTTGGGGTCCCTCACAAAGGAGTGCAGTGTCCTTCCTTTGCAGAAGCTACAGGAAGTTTTAATAGATTAAAAAACACAGTAGCTAGCTGTGTGATAGATATGTATCGAACATAAGAGTAAGGAGCTCCGTCCTTGCCTGGTAATGATGGCCAGGTGAGGGGGGTTCATGCAGGCTCCCATGAACAGCACCACGTTCTCGTGCCGGGTCTGTCTGTAGTTCATGACCTCCTTCTTGAAGAGCTTGAGGTGGTCCTGGTTGTTGCCATCGATCTCCAGCAGCCTGATGGCCACCTCCCCGTGCCACTTGCCCTTGTAGACCTTGCCCCAGCGTCCCTGCCCGATGGGGTCCCCCAGCTCCACCTGCTCGAAGGGGATGTCCCACTCCTGCAGGTAGACGCTGGTCTGGCTGGGCTTGCGGTAGATCATCCCCTGCAGGTG
>NW_008680404.1:0-6683 GCF_000695815.1 Acanthisitta chloris | reverse complement strand
GGGAAGGAGTGTGAGGGAAGGAGAGCGAGGGAAGGGGAGCGAGGGAAGGGGAGCGAGGGAAGGGGAGCGAGGGAAGGGGAGCGAGGGAAGGAGCGCGAGGGAAGGAGCGCGAGGGAAGGAGTGTGACTGCAGGCAGAGCAGCGCAGGAGGCTGCTCGGAGCCCCAGGGCAGAGCAGTGCACCCACCTGTGCCTGGTGCGCGGTGCCCGTGCCTGGCTGCTGCTGGGCAGCACTGCAAGAGAAGGCAGAGCAGTGAGAACAGCGACCCTGACCCACTGCGGGGGAGTGGGAGTGGGAAGAAGCCAACAGAGAACAGATCCTGACAGGTATGGTAGGTCAGGGAGTAATGCACCTCCTGCCCCATAGAACAGAGAGGCTCTCTGAGCTCACTGCAGCAAAGGCTCTGAAGTGACTCTCGACAGTTAAGTGCAGGAACTGCTTTGGCAGCGGCACAGCTGTTACTACAGTGTGTTCCATTCCTACTCCTGGAGCCCCCGTGGCGGTGCAGGCTGGCAGCCTCTGCACACCCTGCAATTCACAGCCTGACAGAGCTGTTTGCTTGCAGCTCAGTGTGCCTTGTCCTTTGAATTCTAAAGCCCAACTTCTGCTTCACCCACCCTGCTGACCTGGGGAATGCAACACACAGCCATAACTAAGTGTTAAAGGCTGGGACTCCTCAGTGTCCCATTTAGAGCTCAGTGCCACATTCAGCTTTATAAAACCCTGCTGACCAGAAAAACCCTGCTGACCAGAACCACCCCGGAGTTCTTGGGTGCTCAGTCCAGTTGTGGCCACAGCACAGCACTTCTGGACTGCACTGAGGATTATCAGGTAAACACTGTGCAAATAAAAGGATTTAAAGCTCTACTTACTTAGTGTCTGCAGCAGGGTCTGGAGGTTGTGCCGTTTGTGCGGGGCTGGGAATTTCTGGGAATGTGGAAACAGTTAGGATCATCTTTTACACTTCAATCTCTTACAGACTGCAAGTTTTAACATTGTAATGGTGACTTTTGCTTCTTACTCAGGAATTATAAAGTAAACCCAACCACAGACAATGTGACTTCATGTTTCTGTTCATTCAGAACTGTGCTCATCTCCTGTGCACACTGGCCAAGCCCAGGCCTGTTCCCGTGCCCCTACTGATCTGTGAAGCCTTTCTAGCCTGGCACATGACCCTAAAAGCTGCTTTAGAGAGTCTTTTTAGACACAGGCTGTGGCTGGGGATAGAATCCCGAGCAGGAAGCTCATATTCTACAACTGAATAATCAGTTTCATCTCAGTATGTAAATCACATCACTATCTCAGATTAGGAGACACAGCCCCGAACACACACTGAGAAAAGGAAGCTTGACTTGCTTTAGACAGCCTTTTTAAAGCAGAATTATTGTTCTTGGGCACATGCAGTGGTTTACAAACACGTTATGTTTTGGCAGTAGAAGCTGGTTAGTAGAATTAAAACAATCAACTCACCTGGGAAGATAAATTGTTGTCTATGCTGAAGGTAGTAGGCAGCTTTTTGATTAATTGGGGTTTTGCAAAAAAAAAAACGAACAGCAAAAAGAAATACCAGGATAAAACACAAACACAAGTTAGAGATCATCAGTGAGTGCCCCATGTGCAGTCAATGCATTAGTCCCAGCCACTGCTGGGGAACAGATTAGTAGATTATCAGCCTGCTCGAGGGGAGATCTCAGCACATGCATTCGGGGAGCCCCTGACAGCTGACACTATCAAACACAAGCTGTGGTGCCAGGCAGCCACAAACAGCCTGGTGAGCAAACCTCCACAGGCAAAGGCAAATGCAGCGCCCAGGAAGGTCCCAGGCAGGCCCATGTCTCATGTCTCAGCTGCCCCAGGGAAGCTGAAGCTCAGCAGCCATCTGTGGGGTTTTTATTTCTGTGGATCTGAGCAGCATGTCCCAGTGCAAAGTGGCTGCGGTGGAATCCTGACACTAAACTGGCTCTGCTCCTTTGGAGCAGGCTCCAACAGCACCTTGCACTCGGTTCAGAAGTGAACTCAGCAGTGTTGAAGGGCAGATGCAGCACTCACTGAGCAGCATGGGACTTCAAAGGATCAGAGGAATGACATTTATTCTCACTTGCAACTCTCTGCCCTTGTCAGAGATTCCTGCCCCTCTCAGCTCTGGTCAAGGCTGCACATTGGGGCTCTTAAAATCCATAAGGGATGTGGAGTAAACTTTTCTCCATTACACCTGTATGTCAGTGGCTTAAAAAGGGGTGTTGATGGTGGGTTATGTCTTGGAAGGGCCTAGTAAAATAAGTCATTCCAATTCTCATTTATACATCCTGCCCCAGCAACCTCAATCCTGACTGCAGCCCCGGTGAGCACACAGCAGGCAGCATGCACTGTGAACACAAGGGGAAAAGCAGGAGGAGTATCATTTTTTTAGTCCTTTTGCAAAAATGAGAAAATAGATGAAATCATTTAAGAAAGGTGCCAACCTTCTGCAATAATCTCTCTCCTGCAAAGGTACCGAGCTGACACCTTGTCAGAACAGACCATTTCCTTTCTCAGGTAACAAGATGCACTCACACCTTGCCTAAGGCACGACCAAGCTTCAGAAACTACACCTCCCTGTGAAGTCCTGGTGAGCCTCTTGCTGCAGAGAGCTTACCTGGGAAGTTGAACCTCCCGTCCCTCTGGCCCATGGGAGAGGGGTTCGGGGGGGGCGTTGCACTGGGGGGGTTGGAAGACTGGAAAGGCGCTGGAGAAGATGGAGTGGATGAGGTTGTGGAAGAAGGATTACTGCTAGAGTCCAGGTGATTTATTGCTGGTGGATGCTCCTGCAAAACAAGGGAAGTCACTCGTGAGGAAACAATAAAAAGAAAGGAAGAATTCCCTTCAGTGTTTGCTGCACAGCAGAGAGGGAATTTGTCCCCAGCCCTGACCACAGCACTGTTTGGGTGCCTGAGCAGGCACCTGCCTGAGCAGGCACCTGGAGCTGTGCGTGAGCCACACTTCACACAGAGAAAATGTCACACACCAAGGTCTCCTGCAAAGGGAAAGCTCCCGGTGCCATTTTGGCTCGCAGCATCCTGCTGCCACCTGTCCCTGCTGCAGCTTACAGGGACCACCACGTACCTTCTTAGTTAGTGCTTTGGGGAGAGTTCCAAACTGGGGCTCTGTGGGTCTGTCTACTGGATTATTGATATCAGAAGGGACAGACTCTGTTCTTCTTATTTTTGCTACTGAAAAACAGGTTGAAGAAGAGAGGAAAAAAGCTTTTATCAGAATCTTTGCTCTTGCACGCCACCAATTACATTGACATGCCAAGAATTTGTACAAAATGACTTACTGGGAAGGAAGGATATTCTACAAGCAGGTGCCTCTTTAGTACATTTGTTGTGACATTTTAATCTGAAAGAGAACCATTACATGTTAAATAGCGACTTGTTCTTTCCCAAAAGGAGGAAGCCTACCCTAATTTGTAATTCTTATGCTAATCTCAGAGGGAGCTGTGGAATGCCTGGCCCCAGAGAGATAAAGGAGAGTCCCATTATGGGTGTCATTAGGCTAATGAAAGCCACATACATATCTTAGCATCTGATTGATTTTAATATGGTTACCTTCACTGACTCTCATCCAGCTACACTGAGGCACTAAAACCTCAGTGCTCTGGACTACGAACCCAGAGAGAGCAGCAAAAACTAAACCCTGGCTGCTACGTAGGGATCCAGCTCCCATGACCAGATTTGCCCAAGATGAGGTAGGAAGCCTGTGGCACGGAACTAAGTTTGGCTCATCATGTGTCAGGCTGCCAACCTAAAGTGTGAGCTGTGCCAAATCATCCCTTTGCCAGGTCAGAGGGGCTGGAAACACACTGCCACTGCTCAGAGTGCATCGTGTGTCACTGCAGGCTGTAACGAACCAAAGGCAGAGCTCTTCGAAGGAGATCACCTGTGTGCTCACCTGCAGTACTTACACTTCACCCCAAACATCATGCTCTTCTGACAGACCTGGCAAATCTGAGATAGCCAAGACTTTGTAGAGAACCTACGTAGAGACAAGAGGGGGAAAGATGATGTTAACTGGTGCCCAGGGGAACACTTGCGGGTAGTTACAGGCTGTACTTCAGCTCTTTCTAAAAGGGGCAGGTGTTGGTGTGGCAAAGGCTTCTCACTTGGCTGATCAAAAGAAACTGAAAGAAGGTTGGCACCAGCTGAAACACAGAGTTTAGACTGAGCTTGGTTAATGAGACACCCAACCCAACTTCAAACATGGTCATGTGCCACCAAGGCACTGAGTGGGCCCCTGGCCTGGTGTGGCCCTCAGCTCGTTCCCTCTGTGCTCACCTGTGTGTCACAGCCAGGCCAAAGTCTCTTCGTACCGTCTGAGGGGATCCTTGGGAGAGTTCTGGTGGAGAACAAAAGGATGGTTTAGGGAACCATTACCCACACAGTGCTTGCCAGTCTAGACAGAAACCAGCAGTCACTGCCACAGGTCAGCACTAGGAGCCAGGACACAGCACTGACACTGGTTTGCCTCCTGCTGGAAAGCTGCTACCACACACTGCTCTCGTATTTGTTGCCATACGATTTGCTAAATCGTGATGGTTTACATTGAGGGATTACAAAAGTCCATCTGATCAGGTCTAAGCCATTCTTAAAGTGGAAAGTCACACTTTAGTCCTAATTGGTTTACTCCCAAGTGGTTTACCACAAATACCATCACCCAGTTTTCCTGCAATGTCAGTAGATTTCACAATATTCTTTTTCACAGAAAATTATCTTAATTTTATCGACAGGGCCAGCATGACCCAGAAGAATAAAAAGATAGATGTGAGATCACTTAGCTAGCTGCTAAGTGCAGAAAGGGAGGCCTAGACTTCAACATGCCAATCCAGGACTCCAGTGGTTACAGCACATAACTTCCTGACAGCTCTCAAATACTCAGATTCTGGCACATCTCTGGAACTAAATCTACAGAAATATTGCAGATCTGGAGAAAACTCAAATCTGCAAGTGTGAGCACAGCCTCGGGGCTGGCAGTGCTTGCACAGAGCCTGTCTCCTCCCTTGACCCTAGATGGCACCACATTCTTTGTTATCATCAGTCCAGTGAACTTGGAAAGGTCTGTGGTCCTCAGCCTCCTAGAACAGAATGGATAGTCCTCTCCCAAGGAATACTGCTGGTGTAGTGTGGCCATCCAAATGCACAACCACCTGAACGAACCACAGCACGACAGTCAGGTTGGCTGTTAAATCGGGTGAGATGGCTAAATCCTTACTGGGGAGCTGTAGTGAATAAAAACCAGTTTAGGGGTGACTGGGACTCACCAGGGACCACAGTACAGATCTGAACCCAGCCAGTGTGACCACATGCAGAGAAGCACCAAAATTCTCCACTCCTGTTTGAATTTAATTCTAATGCCCTTTTCATTTATCGCACAAATTACATCACTCTCTGGAGGGAAAGGCTCAGATTTCTGCTGGCATTTTCATTTTATAACCCTCTATTGCTGCAAGCAATTCCTGGGATTTTTGCTTTAAAGGGCATCAGCTCTATGTCGGTGCTATTTGGACTTTACACGTTTTGAACACTTTCCAAGCTACTCCCATCTCTCTGCATTAGTTTCTGAGGTTACAGGTTGTGGCTGGGACAGACACCCCTCAGGATATGCAGAACTGCACATGGCACTGGACAAAAACAGTCCTAGGCCTGTTGGCCATTAACCATGTGAACAAACTCCTCAGCACCAGAGGGAACATTCCAGCACATGCTGAAGCTCTCTCAGAGGGCTGCACACCACTGTAACTTCATTACAGAAACACTGGGCAATGAACAGCCAAAGACACTAAATGGTTAGGTGTGAAATTTCTAGCACCAAGAGGCAGCAGCAGCAGCTGTCTGAAGTCACAGACAAGCAGTTACACCCAAACCCTTCACTTGAACTCCTGAAACATCAGCATTCCTTTTCCTTGCTTTAGTCCTCTGAAAAATACCAGGTACAGAGAGACCAAGTCAAACCCCTGCAGTTCAGGCCAAGCTCTTGCTCAGCTAACAGAGGCTCTGGGGTAGAAGGGCCTTTGGAAGATCTCCAGAGGCTGCACAGGGATGACCAGAGAGCTGACAAGCACAGGTTCTCCTCTCAGCAAGGCACTGCAGACACCCCAGAAGAATCTCTTACCGAACCTAGAAAGAAAAAGAAACATTTTTTTTAGCCACTCCTGTTCCTGTGACAGGATCCACACATTGCTAGAGCAGGAGCTGCTGCCTGCAGCACTCGCTGTCAGGTTACAAACACCTCTGCTTTGGCACAGGCTCCTGAAGCTGCCTTTTTTTGTCGCCATTTTTCCTGCCACAGTCTTTGCTGGGGAGAGCTCCAGCTCCAGTCTGGGAGGGAACTTACTTTATTGGAGGAACTTCATCTATCCTGTTTCCCAGCTGGGATTCGTGGGACTTGCTCCTCGTGAGGGTCGGGAAGTTAGGCAGCAGCTGGAAAACCTTCCGGCACGGGGGAGGAGGAGTCCGTGGGGGCTTCAGCTTGTGGCGCCGCTTGGCCTGAGGAGTGGTGGGAGGGGTGACGGTGATGCCGTGAGGAGTCCTTGGCGTTAGCCTCCCGCTCTGCGCGGGGAACACGAGGGGCTCCAGGAGTGTCTCCGCACAGCCCGCGGGTCCGGGGCCCGAGGCGGCGGTGTCCGGGGCTGGGCGCGGCTGGAGGCTG
>NW_008680403.1:0-498 GCF_000695815.1 Acanthisitta chloris | reverse complement strand
CGGGAGGGTGATATCGGTACCGGGAGGGTGATACCAGTACCGGGAGGGTGATATCGGTACCGGGAGGGTGATTCCGGTACCGGGAGGGGATGCCCGTACCTGGAGCAGAATGATATCGGTACCGGGAAGGGTCCTGGTGCGGCATGGGAGGGTCTTGGTGTATCCTGGGGGGGGTCTTGGTACCCGGGGATGGAGGGTCTCGGTGTCGGGGAGGGTGATATCGGTACCGGGGAGGGGTCCTGGTACATCCTAGGGGGATCGTGGTACCGGGGATGGAAGCTCCTGGTACCGGGGATGGAAGCTCTTGGTACCGGGGATGGAAACTCTTGGTATTGGGGTGGGGATGATACCGGTACCGAGAGCGGTCCCGGTGCGCCCTGGGAAGGTCTCGGTACCGGGGAGGGTCCCGGTGGCCCTGGGGAGGGTCCCGGTACCGAGGGTGGGTACCGGGAGCGGGGGATGCTCGGTAAGGGCGGATGAGGTGTTGGGGAACGTGGG
>NW_008680402.1:0-1819 GCF_000695815.1 Acanthisitta chloris | reverse complement strand
ATACTGCTTTCAGGGCTTTGGGCTCCCGTTCGATCCAGCGGTGGTTGTGCTGCCCAGGACCTTCCCGGCACCCCCAGCCCACCCACGATGCCCTTCTGCAGGGACCCCCCAGCCCCGCTGGGACCCCCCAGCCTGCCCCAGGTGCCCTTCTGCAGGGACCAGGCCACTGCCCCCTCCGGGTGTCCCTCAAAACCAGGATTCTCACGCAGTGCCACCTGCAGTGGCACCAAAGGGGAAGTGGTGGCAGGTGTGGGGGCTCTGGCCTGTCTGTTCTGCGGGAAGAGCTCAGGCTGGGTGACAATCTGCCCTTCCCTCCAGAGGGGCTGGGAGCAGAGCATGAGCCCCAACCCCCTGGCAGCACAGCCTGCGATTCCGCCTGGGCTTGAGACCTGTGTCAGGGCACTGGGTAGCCCTGGGCTGCTCCACTTCCATCCATTTTGCAACCCCCTCCCTGAAAACCCCGCTGGGTTGGGGTCTTGTTTCATTTTCAGAACCTTTTCCTCTTGGTCTCTTCGAGTTGCTCAGGATGAGGTGTGAAAAGGGAAGTGAATATAGATGGGGAAATGGAATTTGTCAGAGCTCTTTCCATCAGCGCTTTGGCTGCCTAGGCAAAGGGTTCACACCCATGAGCGCTCCTGGAAATGCCCTTCCTGGGGCAGGATACATCACCACCATCTGCCTGCTTGGCCCAGGAAGGATAGGGAACAGTTTAACAGCTCAACTTTTTATTTTGAGATTTTTTGAGGGGTTATTGGGAGATTTGGAGCCTCAGCTCACATCTCATTTCGAAGCTCAGCTCAGTGGAAACCCAGGGAGTAGCCAAATGCTGAGCCCACATGAAAAATCTGGATTTTTCCAAGCTCACCAGAGCCCAGATTCCTGAAAATCTGGCCCTGAAGGGTGGCTGCGGCAGGAGGAGCCGGGAGGGCTGCGGCTCGCAGGGACTGCCGTGGCCTCTGCCAGCTCTGCCAGGCACGAAGTCCACTGCCAAGTCCAGCCTCCCTGAACAGCCAGGGATAGGGCTGTGCCTCGCGGGAGTGCGGCTGTTCACCCTCCAAAGATCCACTGCTCCAGCAGCTGATTTCCCTCTACCTTCAGGCACTGGCTTTTAATTAAATACATCATGCTACCAAATTAATTATTCCCCATCCCAAGGCCTTGAAGGGTGTTGGGAAGTGTG
This sequence comes from Acanthisitta chloris, assembly GCF_000695815.1. Classification (NCBI taxonomy): domain Eukaryota; kingdom Metazoa; phylum Chordata; class Aves; order Passeriformes; family Acanthisittidae; genus Acanthisitta; species Acanthisitta chloris. The sequence continues at coordinate 639 of NW_008680402.1, read as the reverse complement.
GATGACATGCTGCATTTGAGGAGGGGGGAAAAAATAAAACCCTTTTTGTGGAGGCTCATTGCTTTTGTCCAGAATCACTGCAGCTCTGCCGGGGCTGGGCAGTAATTTGGGGGCAAAATGTGTGCGGAGGTGTTTGCTTGTCCTGGCAGCCTCAGCTCCGCACCCTCCACATCCCCCCGGTTCCCCTTTTGCTGCCACCGGGATTTTCGCTCGGTTGGGGCTTTTTTTTTTTTTGCCATTTGCTGGCGAACGCTGAAATGTCAGACCTGGGGCCAGTTCCCTTCGCTGATGCCCTTCCAGCCGTGTGGAGGCGGAGGGGAGGGAAGGGGCCAGCTTTGATGGGCGGGGGGATGTCTCGCCTGGGAGGAGAGTGGCATCTCCCTGTGCCCGGGCACGGGAACGCGCATATCCCCGGGCACCGCGTTGTTTTCCAGCCCTGGCAGAGCCAGAGCTACAAATCATTCTCAGCAAAGCAAGGAACTGCGTGAAAGACCACGCAGATGGGAAGCAGCATCCGTGGGCGTCCTCGACCGCCGCGGCTCCTTGGATGAGGATGCTCCTAAGTGAGCACGGACGTTCCTCAGCTCCCGGTTCCCGGTGTCCGCGCCGGGCTCGGGAAGGCGCCGCTATTCCGTGGCT
>NW_008680401.1:263-907 GCF_000695815.1 Acanthisitta chloris | reverse complement strand
TTTTTTGCTGATCATTCCTTTCTTCTGCCAAGTCATGGATACATCTTCCTGCTTCTGGGCTTTATACACAGTATCCTTGGCAGAGGGAGAAGAAGGGCTGAGGAGCTGATTCCTATGGATGCATCTAGGGAAAAAATGCCAGTTTTTAAGTTGGGAGGCACAGATGCATTTAGGGTTCAAGTAAATATGTATATTATACACCTGGGAGGTACTGGTTATTGGTAGAATGATTCAACACCCTGGAAGTGGATGTACTGATGCTCAGCTGAGGATGATTGAAAAACGGCCTTATTGTCCTGGGTCTGTCTTTTCGGGCAGGATAACCTCATAAATTCTCATCCTGACTTTCGTTGAATGTTTGCAAAGGGAGTTAACCCCAAAACCTGCATTTTCAGCATGGTATTTTGGCTGTGCCTGAGGCTCATGCTGTGGTGTCCTTGTGGGCAAAGCCAAGCTCTAGTCCCTCACAGGCTTACCCAGGCCAATGTGTGCCAGTGGGACAGGTTTTGTGGTGCTGGTTAGACATTACTGCAGGTTGTTATTAAGCTAATGAAAGACAGAAGCCTTATTGTGTTTCCAGTTTGGCTTAGCACTTGGGGTTTAACAATAGGCATTGACAGATTGTCTGAAAGATTCGACATTTG
>NW_008680401.1:0-236 GCF_000695815.1 Acanthisitta chloris | reverse complement strand
GCAGGAATTCAAGTGTGGCTTGCAGGTTCTGAAGGTTGGCACACAGTCAGCAGCTGGGGTGGGTCTTGGCTTCGGGGCTGTCTTGTGTTCAGCACTTTTCTAGGAGACAAAACCGAGAGAATTCAGAGAATCACACAACCATTGGGGTTGGAGGAGACCTCTAAGATCATCAAGTCCAACCATTAACCTGTCACTGCTGTCACTCCTACACCATATCCTCCAGCACCAGACCCAGA
>NW_008680400.1:0-1366 GCF_000695815.1 Acanthisitta chloris | reverse complement strand
CAGCGGTCCCCGCGTCCCCCCGCGCTGTACATACCCCTCGGGCCGCGCTCAACCCCGCGCCTGGTGTGACATTTGCCGCTGTCGTACGGGGTCGGGGCTGCCCTGCCCCCTGCCGCTTCTCTGTGCCGCCCCCGAGCCTGTGCTGTGTCTTGCGATGTGTATTTAATCCTATTTAAGGCCGAACCTGCTCTCAGCTCGATTTCTCCCAGCCGTGGACGCAGTGCTTAGCTCCCTGCCGCGTCCCAGCTCCCTCCGCAGACACTGAAACTCGAGAGCACACGGAGATGCTGCTATCGACCCCCCCGTCCCTGCTGGAGGCCCCAGAGCCGCCGAGCCTGCCCGGGTGGAGGGACTGCCCTGCTGCAGCTGCGGGAGCCTGGAACGCTGCTCTCCCAGGGCTCTCGGCAGGAGACGAGCTCTGCTCACGCTGGGAGCAATGGAAACAAAGCCCGTGAGTTAAGCTGTGAAGGGGCAGAGCTGTTGTACGAGCTGTGTGGGCCCCTGGGGCTGTGCTGAGGGACAGTCCCTGCCCGGGACACTCTGTGCTGTGAGCTGAGGGGGAAGTCTCTGTAATCTCTGGTTTTGAATAAAGCTCTTTTCAATGCCAGTTGTGTTGGCTCTGAGGTTGGCAAAGCTGTGCTGGGAGGTCACACTGAGCACAGCTCAAGGGGCTCTGGGGCTCTGTGCTGCTGCCCTGCCCCTCGGGGCCCAGCTGTCCCCCACAGGGGCGCAGGGTGGGTGCTGTTGGTTCCCTAGGGTTGCCCTGGGGGGTCTGACCAGTCCCTGCTGTTGTCACAGCACAGGAGTATGAACACTGACACAGCCTCACAAGGGCCTTGGGGACCAGAACCTTCAGGGTGGGTTGTACAAACTCATTTTTTAGAGTTCAGTGAGTCTGACCTTGGTGTCAGCACCGAGTGCAGGGTGTGTGGTGCTGTGCCCTGCAGTGGTTCCTGTCCCTGGAGAGGCCCTGGGCACTCAGTGCTGGAGCAGGGGCTGGGCTGGGGCATCTCAAGGGGCCTAAGGCCCAGCTGTGCTCTTACTCTACATGTGCTGTAAAGCACCACACTTGTTCTTCTCAGAAACCTCAGAGAGCAATGCCCTGTTTTATTTCCCTCATAGGGCTGCAGTTCCTGATCCCAGGGACTGACCCAGCTCCTGTGCTGTGCTGTCTGGCAGTGCCACTCTGTGCCGTGAGGCTCAGGGTCCCCATGGGGCTGAGCTCACTGAGGTGACCTCATTCACCATTTGCAACTCACTTCTATCTCAAATCTTGTCCCGTTTCCCTGTGGAGCCTTCCCAAGGCTGGATGCAAGGCCACACTTCAGTGACACGTCAGGGTTGGCACAGGGTTTGCTTCCCAAGG
>NW_008680399.1:1371-1762 GCF_000695815.1 Acanthisitta chloris | reverse complement strand
GTTCAAGGTCCTCCCCAGTCACACCAATCAACAGCTCCAACAGACCAAGCTCAGTGATTTGCTGGCAGCTGAAGCTCCTCACATGGGAGATGTCACTGGGAAGGGCCTCAGAGTTAGAAAAGAAACCTTAGGAAAATGTGCCCCAGCAGTGCTCATGTGAAACAACTCATGGTGGTTGCAGTTTCAAAGCCTCATGAATAAGATGTTAATAGCCTTGGGATCTCTCCAGCATTGTTGGATAACTGCAGCAGCTCAATCTTCTGAAAGCTCACTTCTGGTTCTGTGTGAGTTCCTTGGTATGAGGATCACATCCCTGGCCATGTTGCAGCCTTGGCACAGGAAACCCTGGGCTGCAGCCAAAGGAGTGTGGCAGGAGGGGAGTGTCCCCCCC
>NW_008680399.1:0-979 GCF_000695815.1 Acanthisitta chloris | reverse complement strand
TGTGCACAGCCAGGGCAGAGTGTTGGGTCTGGATGATCTCTAAGCTCTATTCCAGCCCCTTAACACACTATGACTCTATGAATCCCCAGCAGTGCTCAGGGGCCACATGATTGTATGTGAAAGATACTCCAAAGTGCTGAAGATCAAGTGAAATTGCAGAGCAGAGTGTGTGTAATAGGGGAAAGAAAGAGGAAACTCAAGCAGGAGAGGAACAGCCCTGAAAACAAGCTCAGGAGCATTGCAGAAACTTGAGGTTGTCCCTGTTCTGTTGCTATTATTTTTCCTCGTGTGATCTCACAGCAATTTGCCAAAGCAAAACCTCCTGCTGGAGATGACCATGTGTGTGCCCCTCCCTGCCCTCCTGCCTCTGTGCAGTTTCCATTAGTGCTGATGCCTTCAGGGCCTCTTAAAACACACAGGCAAATATGTTACATAACCATGTTGGGTGGGCCATGGGCAGCAGAAGCTTTCAGGGACATCTCCAAAGGCATCCAAGGCTTCTATGTTGGGTGATTAGATGGGAAGGACTCATTGTGTGGGCACAGTGGTGGCATCTACCCCTTCTGTGCCACTTCCCTCTAGCTCTCAAGGCTTTTTTCTAGGGTGTGAGTTGATAACAATGTTGTTTTTGTAAGGTGGTGAACTTGAAGCAGCAGGTGAAGTCACCTGGTGAGGCAGATGCCACCAGGGTCTAGGAGAAGGTCTGATAATGTGGGGCCACAGCACAGAGCAGCTGGAATGAGCAGAGTTCTCTCTGTGTCTTTCTTGTGGCTGTTTATGGTTAAGGAGAAAGTGTTTGTGGTTTGCCCGTTGCTTTGTCATGATTAGGGAGGGAGGAGGATGTTTCCTTCCTCACACAGAAGAGAGTATGTCCCTTTTCCAGAGATTGCTTGAAGGATAGAGGTGAATCCTCTTGTCTTGCACATCTCAGAGCAAAGATGAAGTCAGTGGCGACAACCTCCACCTCTCCTCCATCTGG
>NW_008680398.1:1562-1874 GCF_000695815.1 Acanthisitta chloris | reverse complement strand
ACAGCGGGCAGGGAGCTGGGGCGAGCAGGGAGCCCTGGGGGCAGCCTAGGGGAATTTGTGATGCCCCATGTCCCCAAGGAAGAACACTTCCCTGGGATGTGGTGGCCCGTGTCACCCATCAATCAGCCCCACAGGGATTCAGCCCTGGTTCAGGACCCTGCAAGGCACTGTGTCCCCCAGGGGAGTTGGGGGGGCGGGATGCATTTGCAAGCTGCTCACAGCCCAGCCAGCAGCGGTGCAGAGGCAAGCTGGGAGCTGTGGCCTGGAACGGGCCCGCTGGAGTCAGCCCGGGATTTCTTACCAGTGGCTGCC
>NW_008680398.1:1125-1506 GCF_000695815.1 Acanthisitta chloris | reverse complement strand
CCACATCTCATCTGCGCACCGCGGCCGGCTGCTGCGCTCCCAGCCCTGGCGTGCGGGCAGCCTGTGCCTGAGTCCCTTCCTGGGGGGGGACACGGGGTGAACCCCTCTGTGCCGCCGTGGGGACCTTGGCTGGAGTGGGTGGTGGTGTCAGTCGGCCAGTTTGGCATGGAATCCAACCCAGTGCCAAGGATGGAACCCCATTCTATCAGCATTCCATGGCCAGACTGAGCTGGGTTGTCATCCCTGGCGGTACCACCATATCTTGGGGTTGGTGACACATCTCAGGGTGTCCTGGTGAGCCTCATGTGACACACAGTGGACAAAACCTCTTGGTGGTTGCCAAACTGTGAGCCACCACTGCCAGCACAGTGGCAATTCCAT
>NW_008680398.1:0-1095 GCF_000695815.1 Acanthisitta chloris | reverse complement strand
GGGGATCCTGTGTGTGTGTGTCCGGATGGATGCTGACGGAGCCACAAATGCATTCACTAGGAAAATTAAAAAATTAACAGGCATTGGCTCGCTCTAGATTAGTAAAGGCAGGAGATAAAAGCGGCTCTTTATACCTTGTGAGAATTGCTGATAAGGGCATTTGTTCCTCTGTATTCTTTAAAAAGAATGCAATAAAAATTTAAAATAGAACAGGAAAAGGGAGATGGAGGGGGGGAAAGCACGAGGAAGGCTGGGGGGGCAGCAAGCAGTACTGGCGTGGTGGGCAGTGGGGCCTGTTGGAGGAAGAGGAGGAGGATGGAGGTGAGGGTGAGCTGGGAAGGGGTTTGGGGGTGGGTGTGTGGTGGTGTGGCAGCTTGTTTGGGGACCGGGGACAGCTGGGTGTCCATGTCATGGCCTGTGTCTCCTCCTGAAGAGATGCCAGTTCATGGCTGGCAGTGCCAGGATAAGATTCCTTATTAAAGCTTCCCTTCTGCCTGGAGGGTATGGGGGTCTGGCCTGTCCAAGCCAGCCAGGCCTGTCCAGCACTTGGAGCCGACCAGTGTGGGTGGTGAATGATGGGCAACTTCCTCCATGTGTGAGTGGGCTGAACCCCACCCCACTCATGTCACTGATGTCCCCAAGCCCAAGTGCAGGCAGAGCCCTCAGGGTGACAGTGGGATGGCACAGGGGTGACCACCACCTTCCCCACCGGAGGGGACAGTACTGTCCCCATTCCTGTACCCAGTGCAGGGGGTGCACAGAGGGGACCACCATGGGATCACCCTTATCTCCACAGGGTCCAGCCTCGGGACCACCCCAGGTGTGGGTTTGCTGTGATGGGCTGGACTGGCCCCCCTGAGCTCCAGGTTGTCCCAGAGCCCGTTTGGGCTCCAAATTTTGGGGTGGGGGTCAGAGGGCAGGATGCCACCCCAACCTCTTGCCCCACTGGTCTGTGCTTTGTGGGCAGGGGATGCCTGAGTGCTGCGGTCAGGGCTGTCATAACCCTAATTCCAGCGATGCTCGGGGGGGGAACCCACCGGGACCCTCGCATTGGGGATCCCCCGTCCGCGGCTCACTGCGGGGTGGTCCCGGGGG
>NW_008680397.1:726-1556 GCF_000695815.1 Acanthisitta chloris | reverse complement strand
ATGAAGGAGTGACCCTTCCCACTGATCCAGGCACACCATTTCAGCTGGGGACCCCCAAAAAGGGTGTGAGACCCCCAGAACCCCCCAAAATCCCCTGGGATGGATCCTGAGACCCCCAGCATGAAGGAGTGACCCTTCCCACTGATCCAGGCACACCATTTCAGCTGGGGACCCCCAAAAAGGGTGTGAGACCCCCAGAACCCCCCAAAATCCCCTGGGATGGATCCTGAGACCCCCAGCATGAAGGAGTGACCCTTCCCACTGATCCAGGCACACCATTTCAGCTGGGGACCCCCAAAAAGGGTGTGAGACCCCCAGAACCCCCCAAAATCCCCTGGGATGGATCCTGAGACCCCCAGCATGAAGGAGTGACCCTTCCCACTGATCCAGGCACACCATTTCAGCTGGGGACCCCCAAAAAGGGTGTGAGACCCCCAGAACCCCCCAAAATCCCCTGGGATGGATCCTGAGACCCCCTGGGACCCCCAGGAGGGCATGAGACCCCCCAAGATCCCCTGGGGATGGTCCCTGTTCCCCTTGGGCCTCTCTAGGGGCCTCTCCCAGTACCTCCCAGTGCCCCCCCAGTGTCTCCCAGTTCTTCCCAGTGCCCCTCCAGTGCTTCCCAGTGCTTCCCAGTGCACCTTGAGCATGAGCCCGCACATGCTGAAGACCATTCCCAGTAGGTTCATGTAGTCAGGGGTTGGGTCCTCCAGTGCTGGGTTGGTGTCGGTACTGGGAGGTTTGTACCTGGGGGACACACACGGTCAGGACCCCCCAGTACCTCCCCAGACCTCCCAGTTCATCCTCCAACCTCCCAGTAGCCCATGAAG
>NW_008680397.1:0-602 GCF_000695815.1 Acanthisitta chloris | reverse complement strand
TTTTTTTTTTTCCTTCAGACACCTGAAATTAGATGTGTATGAATAACTAGCTTTAAAGTCTGTTAGAAACATAGAAATATAGGTATCTTCTGGGTTTCTGAATCCAGAGTCTTCCTACAACAGGAAACACATATGAGGACATATCAGAAACAACTCAAGAAGAAAGTTTCTCATGAACAGATCAAATTGCACCTAAAAATTAATTAGAGTTTCTTGGTTCCAATGATTCTATTGGACAAACTCTCAAAAATCTGATCAGTTGGCTGGAAACCATTTGCAAATCTCAGTCTACATTTGTCATAATTAATCATTACCTATATGCTTTTTCTAGCTCTATCATTTGGCATAAACAGTTATGTTTCCAACCTGCTAATTACTCATGGCTTGATAAAATGTGTCTCCCGGTCCCTCTCCCAGTCCTCCCGGTCCCTCTCCCGGTCCTTCCCAGTCCTCCCAGTCCCTCTCCCGGTTCCTCCCAGTCCCTGCCCGGTCGCACCTGGCCACCTTCGCGGGTCTCCTGGGATCAGCCATCGCTTCTCCACCGGCGGAAGATGCACCGGGACCAGCCCCGGGATCTCCTCCTGCTCCTCCCCGGTAACACC
>NW_008680396.1:22888-35609 GCF_000695815.1 Acanthisitta chloris | reverse complement strand
AACCTTGATGGTTCTATGATTCTACAACACATTCAGCTTTAAGGAGAATTCTTTACTTCTATATGATAAGTGCCAGCAGCATATCTCACTACAGAGTAGCAGCATATGGCAAAGCAGAGAGGTGGCACTTGGCCCATCAGCTTTGTCTTTTATCTAAGCAGCTTAGAAAGGAACAAGTCTTTCTGTCTCCTCATGGCAACTAGGATGTTATCAGATCTACGGCATTCCAGACTGAACTGGCTACAAAGCCTTGTCCTGAAGAGGCTAAAGCTATAGTCAATTCCAATACAGTTTCCCAAATACATCCCAGGGTTGTTTATTCGAAGTACACTTGATGGAGCTCGCTTCAGGTAAGCTGTTCCCATCAACCACAAATTAAGGAGCCACGCAGCTCTGGCACTGTCCTCACTCACAGGGCTGGGAGGAGGGGAGTTGTGCCAGGCTTTAATCACTTCCACTGTGGCCACTGAGGGGGAAAATTCATGTCTTAGGAAACTCATGTCTTAAGAGCCAGAAATATTTCAGGTGTGATTCATTTGGAGAAATAAACTGTAACAAAAGGCAGTAGAACCAGATCTGGAGCCAGCAACAGCACTGCCTTTGCAGCTAGAGCCCTGGAAGGTTACCTTCCTGGGGCTGTGTGGTTGCTTTAAGCCAGAAATAGACAAACAGGCCTGATTACGCATTTTCTCCAATAAATAATGCAAAAAGCCTCCACACTGTGTGCAGGGAGACTCAGAGCCAGGTCACTATGCAGGGACACTCAGCCAGGTCACTTGGGATCCAGCTATGGATGCAGTGCAGGAGCAGCTCTGTCAGCACCCGGCCACACCTGCTGGGCAGAGCCCAGTCCCAGGAAGTCTTCATTTCACTTTATCACCATTACTCTCAGCATCTATAATTAATGCCAGGCAAGAACAACTTACTATGCAAGTCATTATGGAACAAAAATGATAGGCTAAGCTGTGGAAGGCAGAACACATCAATCCCACCGTCAGCAGGGCTGACTGCAGCTCAGGTTGTACTACATCCAGTTCTGTGCACCTTCGCCTAAAAGACATCTCTGCCCACTAATAAATCTGCAGGGATTATGTATTCTGGCTGCAGGAGAAGAACACAGAAGGTTTTTGCAGGGACGGGGCATAACATGCCCCTAAAAGACTCAGGAGTCAGTTACACTGCTGCATTTGCTCCACATGCTCAGGGGACACAGGGGATTACTGCAGGATGTTTTCAGGAGCTGAACAGTAGTCAGCAGGAGCATTTCACAGGTCTAACACGGCATAAATAGCCTGACCTCTGCTCTAAGCAACACCAGTGCTGGCAGCTGCACATGCTGAAACCCTGACACCCCCTCAGGATGCCTGAGGGTGTTGGCATTGCTTCCCTCTGCACTGGGAGTAAGGAAGGGAATACACACACCCCTGGGAAGGCTTTCCTGCCTTTCCAGAGTGCCACTGCTGTGCTCATGGGAGACACAAGCAACCTGTTGGAGCACCTCTCTTATTGAGCACCTCTTCATTAACACCACACCGACCAAGTGCTTCCCACTCTGCCACCCAGGCCAAAGCAGAGCAGGCAAACTTCCAGCAGCAGCTTCAGTGACCAAAGGCTTCTTGTAAGGTTTCCTCAAAGCCACACAGAGCCAAGAATATCACATGCAAAGCCTATCCTAGCAGCATTTATGGCACACAGCTGCAACATTCCCTCCACAACACTGTCAAATAGTTGAGGAGATACCAACACCACCACAGGGTTTTTGTCACGTTCCTGATACCACAGGAAGGACTTGGCCAGAACAGTTTTCTCCCTGGTTTACCATCATCTAATGCCACTAAAACTGAGAAATTCAGTGATGCCTTTTTAACAGGACTCAAGCTTTTTTACAAGTAATCCTCACATTACTCATTCCTTCCTCATTTCATGGTAGAATCCCTAAGTCCTCACTTTTCTTTTAGATGATTTTGGAGCCTCAGCTGCTCTGGGCAGCAGTATGTAGATCAAGAATGGAAAGAAAAATAGTACAACAAAAATCTAATTGCTACACACCATGATTTCTAGGACAACCCCAGAAAAACAAGTCACCTCCCTTTCTCCTCTCCAATTCCAGCAGTTGTAGATCTCCATTTCAGGCAGGTTTGGTACCTCAGCTGACCTGCATTTCCCAGTGCAACAAACCTATTCAGACATTCAAGATCCTCCCAATTACATTTCACCCGCCCCACACAGAAAAAGACTTTCTTCTCCTCTCTCAGGAGTCAGAGATCACATCTAGCTTTGTCCCCAGGAGGATTCTTCCAGTGTAGATTTTGTTTCAGAGCAGCAGAGATGATGAAAGAGCAGGAGGCAGTACAGAAAGCCCAACTGAGGTCACAACTGGACCTTAGACCAACAGTTACACTCCTCCATGGCACATCAGCAGCCAAAGGCACTCAAACCACAGCCTGGAGGCAATGCAAACAGCTGCTAACCTAGAAGGGAAGGCTTGGATGCAGGATGAAACTGGAAAGTTTTGATACCTGTAACCCTAACCAGTTCCTCCCAACAGCTCAGAGCAGGAGGTGAAGTAGCTGATACACTGCAAAGCCCTTGCAAAGGGACTAAATGCATTAAGATCTCAATCTGCTACACAGTTAAGGGTCACAGCAGACCTTTTACAGCTCATAGTATATTGTTATTTGTTGCTCAGCATTCCACAACACAATTCATGGCCTTCAGGGGACAATTTATTAGTAGTTATTCAATGTAATCAAAGCCTTGAGGTATGTTGTACATCTGTACCACTGAGTCGTATATAAATAGGGAGTGAGTGTGTAGACAACTCTGGAGGTGTTCAGGGAACCACTGGACATGGCACTCAGTGCTCTGCTCTAGCTGACAAGGTCGTGATGGGTCACAGGTTGGACTCGATGATCTTGGAGGCCTTTTCCAACCTCAGTGATTATGTGTCCCTAGCAAAACATTTTGGTTCCTACAGCATTTGCCTCATTTGAATGATTAGAATGCTCAGTGATTTATTTCAGAAAGCATCACATGAAATTCACTGCTGCACATTCAGCAATACCAAAATATCCCAATTTTTGTTCACATCTGCTGCTGCAGCAACAGGTCCAGAGCAGTGTCCAGGCAAAAGTATCTACCACTACACCTGCACAACCCACAGCACTCCCAGAGCCACGAGCAGCCTGCAGCACTCCTGCCAGCACAGTGCATTATTCATCTGAGCTTTTGATAGATCCAACAGCCAACATTTCCTGCTCTCAACTCTTCTCCCTCAATCTTTTGCTGAATGATTTTAAGCCAAGTTCTACTAAATTGTGAAGCTTGGCTAAAAATACCTCTTATGTGCAGTACCCTGTGAGGACTTAAACGCATGAAAAAATGTAGTAGACAACAAATTAGTCAAGAAAAGCAGTTAACAGCAGAAACAAATACCCTCTAGACATGCACCAAAGGGCACACAGGTGAGGAAACAGTTCTCCAATGCTCCTCTAGTAAATTCTGCACACATTTAAACATATAGAGATTTAGTGATTCAATTCCTCTGTAAAACCTTGGACTTGCCACTGATTCCACCCAGCAATAAACATGACCTTAGCAATATTGCTGCTCATCTCATCCCCACCCTCTCCCTGCAGAAAGAAGCTTCCAAAGGATAGCAGGTCTCCTTCATCAGCCAGAAGCAAAGTGCAGAGGCTGAAGTAGGAGCTCTCAGCTCTGAAGAACAGTTTGTGAGTCATAGAGCAAGAAAACTTCCTAGCAGAAGGACTGGGCAAAGTTCAAGGAATGCAAAAGGCCTCTTCCATCCTTTTCATCTGTGCTTGGAAGGCCAAAGGGGCTTCAGCATCCTGTTAGGTTACAAAACTAAGGGATGTTTCTCCAAATATGGATTAGAGACACTCAATTTAGAGAAAGGAATGAGGTGAGCAAAGTTCTTTTCTTTGTCCAGGAGAGGAGAATAAAGTTACTCATCCGCGGTCATAGAACAGCAATAAATGTCCCCCACTTTTTGGGCCTGCCCAAATCCTCATCACTTCCCTCAACATTCCAAGCTTAGGAAGTTGTATTTAAGTCTGAAGCATGGAATACTACCATATGGGGGGGAAGAATAAGCAACAAAAGCAAGATAGCAGTGCCTGGAAAAGCTGCCACCTCTCAGGAACACACAACATGCCAACAATTACAGAGGTGAAGGAAACAGAAGTGCTCTCCCTGGCAAACAAACACCTTCTCCCAATGCACAGCCCTGCTCTGCATTCAAGAAAGGAATCAATCAGGGAAGCACAGGGATGGAAACAATAGTTACAGGCTGAATAAGTTATTATTTACCATAATAGGTACAATATCCAAAGGTTAAGCAAAAGGATCTCTGGATTAAAGTGTTTGCCAAGCAGACACACAAATAAAAGTGTTAAGAGATTATGGAGTTCCAGATGGGAAAAAGGGCAGAGGGTGAGGCTATGCCCAAATCACACAGGTTTTCTCTCCTCTACCCTGATGGTCCAAACTGACACTGAGATGTGTCATGACACTGAGCTGGAGCAGCGTGTGGGGCACACCAAAGGGTGACCTGCCACTCTCCCAGGCAGGAACCCACAGGGCTCTGCCTGCTGCTGCTTCCAGGGGCCTCAACCTGCCCTTCAGGATTTGGAGCTGCCAAGCAAAACATCAAAACATGTAATCAGACAGTTATTTCTACATATTCCTGGAAATATCCTGACCTGGTGTGTTACACTGAGGCTTTCACAGCAGCCAGTGGAAGGTGGAATTCCAGGGGAGCTCCAAGTCTCAACTCTGAGTGTTCCTTTAAAGGTCAAAGATGTTTACTGTTGCTACTGGAGCGTCTATTAAGGTGCCAACTCACATCTCAGGCAACACTCAGGATCCTTCATCACTTCAAATTAGAGCAGTGCTGCATGACTGACTCTGACTTCTAAGACATCGAAATCTGTGACAACTTGTCGAGAGTTCTACTAGAAATATTGACCACATTTCTCCCCTTAAAATCCCCTCCTCAGCAGAACCATTTATTTAAATTCACAGCTGGCACCAAGCTAGCAGCTTCTCTGCTCTTCAGTGCTGACAGGAGCTGTGCTAGCCTAAACAAACTGTACACAAGGTTATTCCCTGCCTTCACAGCACAGTATCCAACAACCTGGCAGCATCAGGTTGGAAGGATGTTTCCATCCTGTTTAGAAAGGTGGAAGCATGTCAATGTCAAGGTTTTTCAGATTAGACCAGGTTGCAATGTCAACAGAAACTACAAGGAAGCCAAGAAGAGAAGTTGTGATGACACGGAACGAGAGAAGGAGAAAGAAATCCTAACACAAAGGCCACAGGAACACAAGGCATGGTATATGAAGGGGGAAACCATCGCTGAGGGAAAAGAGCATCCATGATTGGGCCTGGGAGACAACTGTGTCTCACCTAGAGCAGCCTCTGCCCAAAATTCTCCAGAAATGCAGCACTAGAGGGATGGATGGATCCTCAGAGGAACTCACCACAGCCTCTGGTTGGCAGCTTTAACTTCAGCCTACTCACCTGCTGCAAAAGCCATTCTGTGGTAATACTGTGCTTAGGGAGAGACTATCCAAGAGCTAAACAAATCAGTCTCAGTTCCTGAAGATGACTAATCCCCATTTTCATCACAGCAAAGACAACTCCTGTCACAGTACAGACTGAGGAGACCAAGATTTACTCCAGTGCAGGAGCTGCTTGGCACAGCTCTAGACAAACTACCAAAATCAAGGCCCAACAGCTCAGCTCAAACAGTCAGAGCCTTCTGTTCCTGCTGTTAAGGTGAAGTAAAGAGATGAAAAAGTTTGAGAGCTATTGAAATGTGCATATGGAAAACAACTAACTCTGTTTTGCTGTGTGAAGTTACCAACACAAATGCTTTCCCCTTGCCAAAGTATTCCCAGGTAAATATCACTACAGGATCTTGCCAGTAACTATCACTATGAGCTGAAACTGCCCTTGGCTCCTGTCCTCCTACCTGAGCACATCACTAACTTCCACGGTAATTTACATGGAATAAATCACTTGGGAGGACTTGAACACCAGCCCAGGAAAATTTCTTTGTGAAGAAATCAAGTGGAAATCATGATCAACATATCTTTAACCCAGGAAACATAGAAAGTGATAGCCAAAAGGAAAACAAGCAGCAGGGTGATCTCATGACTAAATACTATTATGCTTCACTGCCTAACACCAGAAATCATAGAATCATACCATGTTAAGAGGTTGGAATGGACCTTAGAGATCATCCAACCCCAACCCCCTGCCCTGGGCAGGGACACCTCCCACCAGAGCAGGTTGCTCAAGGCTTTAGCCAACCTGGCTTTGAACACTGCCAGGGTTGGGACAGCCACAGCCTCCCTGGGCAACCTGCGCCAGCTGGTGAAACCTCCAACAGTCACATTAGGATGACTGAGAAAAAAAAGAAAGCTAAACCAATTCAGGGCCATGGTGGTTCAGAGAACCTTAATTAAAGACTTACATCAGGCTTAGGATCATTGAACATTCCAGAGGCTTAAATCCTGTTCTAACACCACAGTTGAATCCTCAGTCCAAATGAATTCATCATTAGAGATGAGTATGTGGATGAGCAGCTGCCATAAGGGATCTATAAGCTATAGGAACTGGAAGCTGCAGACTGGAATTCAATATCATCTTTGAGAGATTTTTCCTGCAGGAAGCAGACGCTCAAGTTGCAGGATTAGTCATGCTGACAAAAGCACAGGGAGAGCCACACACACACTGCTGATAGGGGAAGCCGAGGCTGCAGGGAGAGTGCTCCAGGCACTCCTGGAGAGCAAAATGCCTTGCCCTCAGCAAAGAGGAGAAAATGGGATTTGAAAACCCTTTGGATAGATTTGAACCATAAATAATGTTATTTCCTCTATCAGATACCATTGAATCAACAGGTTTTCTCTTGCCTCCTCTTTTGTGTGTAGATGTTCACAAGAAGTGCCCCAAATCCCAGACAAATTAACCATTCAGAATACCCTGTGTATACATTTTTATATATATACATTTATACTTGCTATTTTGAACTAAAGGCTACAAACAAGCCTGCAGGCACCTTTGGTTACATGAGCTCAGAAAAATCAACTCCCTTTACCTGGGGTTTGTATTAAGGTGAATTTGTTCCAAGGGAAAACAAGAGTGGGTTTTGGTGGGTCTTCTAATCTTTGTCTTCTCTAATTACCCAAGTGTTTCCAAGGCTTCGTGGAAGTGAATGCACTTCCAAGTGCTGCAACCCTCTGGCTACACCGGGAAGAAAGTACATAGCGACTTGAAAGAGACTCCAAGCTCAAACACGTAAGACAACACTGTAATGCTATTTCATCAGGCCTTGGGTCTCCCACTGCCCCTCTCCTGCCTCACTCCCTTACCTCAAAGCAAAGAGAAATGAATTACCCCCAAGCAAGGAAGACTGGATATGTCAAAGCTCCTAAGGGTATTCAGATCCCTTCCACACTCATGTCCTCATAGACAAGTCATCTTCCAGCTAAGGAGGGGTGAGAGAAGTAATACACCCAATTAAGATCAGATGAAGGTACTCATTCTGAGTAGAAGCAGTGGTTCTCTTTAAGTAGGTGCAGCTTACCTCCCAATTACTTAACACACAGTTAGCCCCAGAGGTGCCCAAAGCACCAACACTTACTGCCACTCTAGATCTCTTCCTGCAGCTCATTTCTTTGGCAGCCCCGTTCACACCAATGGATATATTATATTTACAGCTTTGGGACATGCACCGTGTTTCCCAAGCACAGAGGATTACAAGAGTCATCAAGGCTCTCACACTCCTGTTTCAAGGCTAATTCCCTTGGGGTGGGGTTAGGACTTGGGAAGCTCTTTGGCTACAGGAGGTAGTTTACATTGATTTAAAACTAGTGGAGCTTTGCAACGAGTAATTCCTGCACCACCAACCTCCCCTCACCAGGAATACAAACACTCTTTAAATGAGGCAGCACTTGGATCCCCATTTTGGATAGAGCTGTCACAACTGTGCTGGAGCACAGATACCACAACTAACAACTCCAGCAAGTAACATCTCCTGTCCTACAGCCCAAACTGGGGTTTTCTGCAGGGCTGAACTTGGCAAAACACTAGCCAGGCACTGGAGAGATGTAAAAAAAGGGTAAGTGTCCATATATTTGCTACTTTTAACCTTAACTTCCTTGTATGTGGGGACACCGTTCTGGCTGATCTCACACCAGATGACTGGGCTGAGAGCTCAGGTCTAGAAGGAGAACAGGAGATGCACAGCAAAATCCAGGCCACAAGAGACCCAGACAAGACCTTTCTTGCCAAGGCAGCCCTGGTGAGCTCCAGGATTGCAGAGTGCCATGGCAACTCTGCCAAAACACTCTCAAGTTGCTCATGGAGCAGAGGAGCTCATCGCTGGCCTTGACTTCACCCTTTCGACAGCTCAAAAAACTCCCAAACAGGACATTCAAGTAGGGCTGAGCAGACAATCACAGGAAATTAATGTTATATACTGCTGGAGGGAATAAGGCAGCTACTTTCCAGCTGAGAGCATATAATTATTTGGCACCAAGTGGCTCCATCTCAGAAGCTTCAACAGCAGCTGCACAGTCCTTTCAGGAGGGGAAGTTTAGTCTTCCTTGGTCTCAAATCTATTGGCTCTCCAGTCCTACTAACTGCCTGGAAAAATGAGCTACCAGGAGCATCTGAGGCAAACATGATATTCTCTTCCATACAAACAACTTTGCAATGCATCAACTTCAGGTGGGCCAGAAAAGCCACCAAGGACATATCAGGGCAAGTGCCACAGCACAGCCCAGACTGGAAGGGACCTCCAAGATCCCTGAAGCTCTTTTCCTACAGCATTAACACTGACCTCTGACATTAACAGCTCATAATAGATTCATAGATTGTTAAAGGGTTGGAATGGAGCTTAGAGATCATCCAGTCCCAACCCCCTGCCCTGGGCAGGGACATCTCCCACCAGAACAGGTTGCTCAAGGCTTTAGCCAACCTGGCTTTGAACACTGCCAGGGTTGGGGCAGCCACAGCCTCCCTGGGCAACCTGTGCCAGTGTCTCACCCCCCTCACAGGGAAAACTTCCTGATATCCAGCAGACTCTGAAAGGAAGTCTTGTCCTTATCCAAGAATGAGGATGGTGACCACAGTTTTATCTCTCCAAAGCAGCATGACCAAATTAGAGTCCCAAAGTGTTCTGTTTTAACTGTGCACTGAAGCTCAGTTGAGTCTACACTTCACTTCCTTTACACAAACATTGTTATGCTGCAGAAGGAAGGAATTCCATGGCTTTAATAAATGCACTGAGCTGTTTAGAAAAGATTTATTAACAAGAACCATTTTTATTAGTAAGCCATGGCCAGTGACAGCTCTGTTATTAATCCACGTATTGATACTAGCTCTGAGGCAAATTTCAAGCAAAATACTGAAATTAAGCATTTTTCTTTTCAAGATGGGAACTCAAATAACATTTCCTGTCCAATATATTTAGAGATGGCATTGTTTTTCCAAGCTGAGTAATTTGAGGGGGAGGTTGTTTGTGTTTTGCTTTAAGAATCAGAGCGAGTTACAGCCTCTCTGTGAAGGAGAAAGAGGAATTCAGAGCAAGGAGCTCTGGTGCCAATATTACAAAAATAAGCAACTTGCATAATCTCAGAAGCATCCTGATGGAAGCTCTCCCTCAGAAAGGGCCTTTGATGCTGCTCTGGCTTTGACAGCAAGATCCTTGTATGGCTTCAAACCACACAACACATCTCATACACAGAGTGGTGATTGTAACTCTGATCACTGAGAATCTGCCGAATGAATGGAGGACAGAACTAGAAGTGTTCGTGGAGGCCTTGGGGTTCCTCACTTGGAAGTTTTATAGCAGAAATACCACGAGATTTTGGCAGGTTTTGTTTTTATTTAGACACACAGTGTTTGCATAAGAACAAGCCCTGTGCCAAACAACTCCAGCCAGGGATGCACCCAGAGACCAGCAAGAACTGACCAAGATTTCAGGGTGGAATAAGTTGCTCAGGGAGGTGGTGGAGTCACCATCCCTTGAGGTGTTTAAGAGGTGTCTGGAGCTGGAGGATATGGTTTAGGGGTTACAGCAGTGACAGGTTAATGGTTGGACCTGATGATCTTAGAGGTCTCCTCCAACCTTGATGGTTCTATGGCATAATCTGAGGTGTCTCTGCTGCTCTCCAGAAGGTGGACACCAACCTCCAGATACATGAGCTATAGCATGTTTCCTGAGAATTTCTAATAGAAGCAAGATAAAGCGGTGGCAGTTCTAAGAAAGGACATCAGTGTGAACAGAGCACTCCAACAGCTTATCTCAGAGTTCACCAGGTTGCACAGCTCCTTGACACTTTGACAGGGAGAGCTTGAACTCTTCACCTGTTAAAGCCACTCAGCACAGAGAGCTGCACCTAATCCTTCCTTTCCCCTAAAGCCTTGTATCCATCCACGCTCCCCACACCTTTCCAGGGCCAAGAACCACTGCACAGAGGACTAACGATGCTCCTGGCAACCAACTCCAGACACTGTCCCTAGTACTTCAGTTTCTCTGCAGCTTTATGAGGAAAACACAAACTGAAGGCTTGGTGTATTTATTGCACACCAGTTGTGCTTCCCAAACCTCTCAGGAGAAAACTGGCTGGAAAACAGAAGAGCACAGGCACTAAGGAAACACCCAATCTGCCCATGAAGTCCTGCACTGTAGTCACTTGTATTCCCCACAGTCCTCACGATGGGACATAAACAGGATTCCCCTTGTTCCAAAGGGCTCAGAGCTCCCAGGCCAGACACTGTGTGACCCAAGGAGGCAGCAAAGGGCTCCTGTAAGGAACACTGAGGGAAAAGGGAAGCTCAGTGGATGTTTTGACAGGCTCTGAACATAAGTCCACAAGGATGTATTAGAGTTACTCCTTCTGAAGGCAGTGGAGCACTACTGATCCATTGGAAAGGGAAACTGTCTACTGCATAGCAGTAAGCTAAATATTTGGACAGACTTCTCAGAACCCAATGAAGGACCACAACTGCCTACAAAAAAAGAAAGTACCTTTCATTTTAAACCAAGAATCTATTTCCACTATGAATTTAAACACTTAATGAGAAAGAGACACAGCTCATTAAATGGCCAAAAATTAGATTAAAATATGTATTCAGAACTGCTTTTGCAGGAGTTTTAGACTCCCATTATGTTTTTGTGCAACACTACATTAAGCTCTGCTGAACACCAGAGCAAGACTTGCAGTAATTAATTTCCCTTGTCAACAGTGTGATGTGGACATTTCCCATCTTGCTAAAATGAGCAATGTAATTGACATTTCCTTTGTCACCTGTTCCATCAGAGACTGTGCATTAAACAGGATTAAATCAAGTCATTTCTGCCCAAAGTAACATTATGATCCCAGCCACTAGGATGCACAGAGGAAATCCATTCTCCGCAGGATTTCTCTTGTGGAAATGATGTTAAGCACTTAAAAATTATCTGTAATACAGAGGTGTTTTGCATAAACTTCCCCATTTGAATGGGAGAGCTCCAGCAGTGCTCAGGAGTCAAATCTGATAAAGCCTCTCTGCTTGTCCTTTAGGGAAACATGTTATGTATGACAACCTCATGCTGCAAAAGGCTTTATCATGGGTCTCCAAACATATGTATAACACCTGCCCTTTGCTCCCCCCAGCCTGGAGTTCAGGAGCTTCTCAGAGCAGTGGAGGAAGAGGGAGAGGAAGGAGCTGATTCTGTCAACAGGTTCCTAAAGGCAGAAAGAATCTGCAAAGCTCTTGGATGTGCAAAGGCTTTTTACCTCCAGCTGCTGCAGGAAGGCTGGACAGGAACACCACAGGCACCCAAATTTCTCTCCCAGGACCCCAAATTGCAGCTGATCTACTGCAAAAGGCAACAATTTGTCAGGAGCTTGTTCCATCAGTAATCCAGGAACAAAACTGAGGAGATGGAAGCAGCTGTGATTCAGGTACTGTTATAGCACTACATTGTCAGGACAACTTTGTTGTCTCTAAGATGACTCCATTACTCACCAGTCTGGATCCATCTGTTCCCATTAGAGTGTAAAATGGCTCAGTGTGACCCCAACACAGCTCTTTATTGCCACACACAGCTGTTGTCTCTCCATTCAGCCTTCCCATCTCCCCAGCACTGTATCACACACCAGGCTGCACAGCTCCTTGACACTTTGACAGGGAGAGCTTGAACTCTTCACCTGTTAAAGCCACTCAGCACAGAGAGCTGCACCTAATCCTTCCTTTCCCCTAAAGCCTTGTATCCATCCACGCTCCCCACACCTTTCCAGGGCCAAGAACCACTGCACAGAGGACTAACGATGCTCCTGGCAACCAACTCCAGACACTGTCCCTAGTACTTCAGTACCCCATGTACGAGATGTACACCTCATAAGAAGGAAAGCACTTTCCAGCTGGCAGTGCAGCCTCACCACTCAGTCCACAGGAGTTTCTAGGAAAGCACAGAAAGCAGAGTTGGAAATAGCTTTCCTATTTCCAAAGGTGCTCCAGACACTGTCCCTAGTACTTCAGTACCCCATGTACGAGATGTACACCTCATAAGAAGGAAAGCACTTTCCAGCTGGCAGTGCAGCCTCACCACTCAGTCCACAGGAGTTTCTAGGAAAGCACAGAAAGCAGAGTTGGAAATAGCTTTCCTATTTCCAAAGGTGCTGCAAAAAGATCCCCACACAGC
>NW_008680396.1:16924-22867 GCF_000695815.1 Acanthisitta chloris | reverse complement strand
CCCACACTGGGCTGCAATGTGCAGGCAGCAGCAGAGCTCTCAAAGCTCCTGCACTGCTCCCAGGCTGCTGGGGCAGCTTCCAGTGCTCCCAGCTCAGCCTGTGCTTCATGGGGACATTTCCTGGAGCAGCCTGACAGCCTCTACTCCCCTAACCAACAACTTGGTGACTTCCAGGAGTTATCAGCCATCACAACATACTCACAGCAATGCCAAATCAACCCTTTGCCTATGAAGCTATGGATAAGGTTCTCCAAGTTTAGCCTTGGAGGAGATGAATTTGGGGGAGCTCAGAGGAACTAAGTGTATTTAGAGGAACTAAGCTGTGTACTTAGTACTTAGCTTCCTGGTAAAACACTTCCGTCTCAAGGGATTGGCATGTGAGCTATGTTTATCACCTCAAAAACAACACAAGGTTTGTTTCGGCTCTGATAGAGTCTGTGCTGAGAGTCTGAGTGGGTTTTTTTCCCTGCTGTCTGTCAAACTGGACAAAGTGCTCACTTTGACCTGAATAAAGCAACACTGAGTCAGAACTGAAAAAGACAACATTTCTTGCCTGAACTTATCCTACTGCTCCCCACCCCCACCCCCGTCACCTGGCCTAAAACACCACAGGCAAGAAAGCTAACAGGAAAGAAAGAAAATGTGTGTTTGTAAACTGCATTATCCATTTAATACACAAATTGTGTTCCTTGTGCCAAACCAGACTAAGGAAACAGAAAACAATAGTCCATCTGTAACACCAAACCCCAGGCTGACACTAGGACAGCACCTGCAGTTTGGGACCAACAGCATTTATCTCATCTAACTCAGGCTTTCGTACTCCCATCTACTGGCAAACTCTACTTAAACAGCAGGTAGAGAACAGGTGATTCCTAAAAACATGTTTGATTGGGTTTTATTTTGAAAAAAACCACTTAGAACAAGCTCACTGAATAGAACTTATCCAGATACTTGACATGCTACATAAGCGAAGCCCGTTCATCATGGCATTCCACCAACCCTCTAGAAACAAATCTACCTTGTATAAGGCAAAAACATTAAGCCCATCAGGTATTTGAGAGTGTTTCTCGCCGTCCAGGACAGGAGCAGACCCAAGCCAGAAGAGGCAGAGCATCACCTGAAAGGTTTCTGCACGGATTCCATCCCTAGCACTCAAACTGGTTAGAGAGAAGACAGATCACAGGTTTGCACTGAAGGTTTCGCATGTTTCCAAGGCTGAAAAGAAGGTACAGGAATGATTTTGCATGTTTCTGCTCAGCTCCAATAGCAAGGGACTCCCAGTTATCTGAAATATACAACTGGTCCATAAACACAGGCCCAACCTCCCATTCCAGGCTATCAATACAACTCAGCACACTGTGCTGGAAACCAGTGGTGATAAACAGGTAATGGGTATCAGGGCAGCAAAGGCTGCTCCGAGGCAGCACTGGAGGATGCATGTAGGATTCATTGTCATAGTACTCAAAGGCTCTACAAATGCCAGATAAATACTCCTCAAACAAAGCCATGAATGTAAATTCATCCCCCAGCACTAGTCCTGGCGCACGGCTGTTTATAGCCTCCAGCACAAGTGGTGGAGCTATAAAAACTCCCTCATTACCACCTGCTCAGCCTTCAGTAGACTGAATATCTTCAAACCAGGAAAAAATAACACCAAAAACACAGATATTGCCAAAGTGGCTCTTGCTGACGTGTGTGACATCCAACAAAACAGCCTCACCACGTAGCGTGCAACTGTGCCCAGGGTAGAGCAGAGGGAGGGAGGCAAGAGCCAGGCACAGCTGAACTAGAAAAGCTGGTTTATATCTGCCATTTCATTATTTTTCATTGAAAACTGCAGACATTCAATCTGGTTTAAACCATCTATCAGGTCAGACATGAGGAAAGTGAGTAACTTGATTAGCAAGTCACACTGCTATAACCCAAGATGTTTTCCTGCCCAGCAAACACTCCTAGCTGAGAAAAACTCCAATTACTTCCTCCTGTTTGGTTGACTGTATTGAACAGAATGTGGGGGTTTGACAGGCCTCCAGAGGGACAGACTATCACCTCTTTCCAGTGTGCAGAAGCTTAACAGCTATCTAAGGCAGCATTACAACCTGGGGAGACACAATGGTGATGATGACAATTCCCCTAAATCTTAACGCTGCAAAACAAATACTTGTAACAAAAGCTTTCAGTTCCCCAGCAGGACATGCTCAAGATGGGCTGAGTAGCTCCTAAACGGATGCAGTTATTTGGTTTTTCTTCCTCCAAGGATGGTTAAGGCAATGCTCTGACCACTGCACCCACCGGTCCCTGAGTCACAAGCACTCACCATCCTCAGCTTTGAGCTGCCAGGAACTTCTACAGATGGCTGCATTCATGGAGAAATAGGATTAAAAGAGCAGGCACTGAATGAATTAGTAACAGCATTGACTTAGCAGTTTTATTAATCATCCTGCTGAGTTCTGTGGGTCTCAGGATGCTGCACTACACTGAATAGAAACTCTCATTTCACACCTCTCACTGGCATGGCTGCTGAAGAAACCATGCTCTGAGCTGTAAAAAAACCAATTCCATGATAAATATGCTTTATTAGACCAAGGTATTTTCATACACAGTTAAAACTCTGCTCAGAAAAGTCAGAGACATATGCTGAGAAGAACAGACTGATCTCTGTATCGACCTTTCTCACAAATGCCACGACAATTTCCCTCATCAGCACATAATGAAAACCTATAAAATCACATCTTAACTGTAATAATTCATATCCCATTTTCTATTACCACTCAAAATAACCTTAAATAAACACAGATTAATATCACTTTCAGAACAAATCCCATCTACTTCCTTCCTAATTATTTCTCACTTTTTGCAATAAACAGAATATATTCAGTGCAAGCAAAACCCTGTTGGACTCCCAAATATGTGGTTCAACTTATTCTCAAAGCACATTCACAGCTCATACCTTCGATGAAACTTCCAGACCAGCACACAGAGGATTTTCTCTTTGCCTTTTCCAGGTTACGAAGAGCTCCAGAAGTTCATTGCCATTAACAGATACAAACTTGAATCGATTATATTCAACACCACTTAACATATCTCTAAGACCTTTACTATCCAAGACTTTCAGGTTTCTCCTTTCATGCTGGTAGACAAAAGTGTGAAGATCAAAATGATCCCATCGAGAAGAGCTGAACACAAAGCTGCCAGCAGAGAGCAAGGAACTGGTGGGAGTGGGAGGGAAGTGAACAACCTCATTAGTCAGGCAAGAGATTAATTAAAGTGTAGAAAGAACAGCACTGACAAAGTCTAAATTGAGATGATTTCTGAGCCCCAGAACACAGAGAGCTCCAGACAATGGATTAGTGCAGTGGCTTGAAAATAAGAGATGGGAAAGCAGAAGTGGAGCTGTACATCGGGATTTACTTTGAGTCATAAATCAGCCAGATAACACTGGGGCAACACTCCTACCTTCCTCACTGACCTGAGTGAGGGCAGAAAACTCACTCTCAGCACATTTAAACACCACATCAGGTAAAGAGAATGGCTGATACACCACAAGCAAGTCTTGGGCACTCAGTTGGGCAGCTGAATAGGTCAGGAAGCAGCTCAGGAACTTCCAACCCAAATGTGGTGATAACCACAGATGTGCTGCAGTAACAGCAGCAAAACCACTTCCCTCTGCCTCAGAGTTACTTCCCTCCTGAAGCCACACCTGAAATAGCACAGTTCAGATGTGCAAAGCCAGAGGTCAAAGGAGAAGCCTGAGACTAGAAAGAGCCCAGAAGAAGGTTCACCCTGGGTATATAAGGCTAGAGGCTATTCAGCATGAGGAAGAGGCTGCTCCACCATCCAATTCATCACCTACTACTTCAAGAGGTACCAGAGGCAAGACGGAACCAGACTCTTCTGGGGGCTGCACAGCAAAATCTCAAGACACAAATTGTTTTAAGGCAATTCTCAATGATATTAAAAAAGTGGAAAGTTCCCATGAGAGCTACACTGCAGCAGAAAAAGAGAACCCAAAGGAGCAAACTCGCATCTTTGTAGAGTTTTCTAAGCACACCTGGACAGGGCCCTAAGCAACCTGAAGCAGTATTGAACCCAGCCATGCTCTGAGTAGGTGGAAGCTGCCAAGCTGCAGAGGTTCTCTGCAGTAAAAACTACCCAGTGGTTTTCAGCAACTGTTGAGGCTTACTGCTGATAGGGAAAACCTGCCAAATTTGACGTTCTTCCAGCTTAAACACTGACTAATGTGAATTTACATACAGATTTAATCACCTTAATACTGCTGAGGAGTTCTCCATGTTGTGAGAACTAGCAGCAATGCTGCCTGTTTCAGGGACAGTAAAATTGGCCAAACCAAGCTCTTTTAAAGATATACAAGTGTGGGATTTCTTGGAAGTCTCTAAGTAATGCCAACAGAAGTCCAGTGTTTAACTGGGATTGAGTGTTGCTGCAGGTGTACCTTGTACCTGCTCCCACTTGTGGGGTGATTTCACTTAGGTATGCAGATACTCCTTCCTGAAAAATTACAAGCATCATTTAAAATGTCTTAACTTCCTTCAAGACAATCCAAATCTCCATTCCACAAGTTCCTGCTGTACCCACACCCAGCAAGGTTGTCCTCGGATACATACCCACTGCAAACAAAACCACCACCCAGCTATGACCACAACTTCTAACCCTACAGGTGTGATCAATCTGTCTGCCCATCAGAAGATAAGCCCCAGCTGAAAGTCCTAATTGGAGGCAATTTCAGCTAACAAGTTGCCTACAGTAACTTTGCAAACCACAATGTCACCCACTGATACTTAGATTTATCCTGGTACATTTTAAACCTTGAATCATCTGTCTGAACATTTTACTTTCTCTCGGATAGTCACACTGTTACCAAAACCATCACTCAGCTGCTGTGTCCTGCGCAGCTTCCACACGCTGCCTGGCAAGTGGAGGAGGGAAAGGGAACCATTGCCTGAGCCCATTTTGAGGAGGGAACAGACCTAAGTGAAATCACCCCACATACACCTGCAGTAACGCTTGGTACCAGTGGGTCACTCATGCAGTTAAACATTGGGTATTTCTTGGCATTACTTAGTCAGAAACTTCCAAGAAATTCCATACTTGTATATCTTATAAAGAACTTTGACCATTTTACTGCTGGTGCTAGTAGTTACAACAGGGAGAACTCGGTAGTTCTTAGGGTGATAAAATACGTATGTAAATACATTAACTCTTTCTATACAAAACTAACATTCAGTATAAGATGAGCTCAGGGAGGACCTGAATTTGCAGGTTTCTACTAATAAACATTCCCCTCTGTACTGGTGATGCTTGGATGGAATATACTTTAAGGTCCCTCACAGATTGGCTTGGGAAAAAACAAGATATATGTAACTTCCGGTTTAGTTACTTGAATTTTTTAGTACTCACCAAAAACATTTGCTAGTGGCATTGATTTAGCCTCCTGTCTCTAGGAAAGGCAAATCATCCTGCCCACACTATTCCCTTCAACAGGTAAGCACAGAATATTCACTTATTTGCTAGCCTGAAAACCAGGATTAAAACTGACTTTGTAAATAAGAGAGGAATTTTAAACCCAACCCTAACACACTATCACACACCAGCAAAGCATCAGCCAGAAATGTGTGTGCCTTCACCTTTATTTACTTGATCCAACCACTTGGCATGTTGAAAACGGCTTTTCTTTGTCCCTGCCAATATAAAAGGCTCATTCTGATCTAAGCACACAGAGAACCACATCACCTCGGCTGTAAAGCTCCCAAATGTTTGCTTCTGAATTAAGAGATTTTCATGGAGCTATTACTGCAGTATAAACAAGGAGAGGCACCAAAAACATCCCTGCCATGGTTTTCAGGTTTATGTGCTCCCTTTGAGGCAGGGGAAAGTCCGGAGGAGAAAACAAGGCTTGCAAGACAGAGCCATCACTGCCCCCAG
>NW_008680396.1:0-16882 GCF_000695815.1 Acanthisitta chloris | reverse complement strand
TTCCCCCCAGCACTAGGCATTCCCCACACACAGCCCAACACAGAGATTAGAGCACTTCCAACACCAGGTAACACAACACATGAAGTCACTTGGAAGGTTAATTCCAGCAGAATCCCCAAACCCTCTAGGCAGAAGTAGCAGGTTTTACTCACCACCCATTCCATGCTGAGCAAAGAGGA
The DNA here is from genome assembly GCF_000695815.1 of Acanthisitta chloris. Classification (NCBI taxonomy): domain Eukaryota; kingdom Metazoa; phylum Chordata; class Aves; order Passeriformes; family Acanthisittidae; genus Acanthisitta; species Acanthisitta chloris. The sequence goes on along the minus strand of NW_008680396.1, from coordinate 16,703 downwards.
AACTCAGGAAGCACTGGGGTGCTGAAACACTGAGGTGCTGATGCTGACCCAGCCTGGTTGCTGTGCTCAGCCCCTGCCCACTGCTCACCCCAGACTGCCCAGGGCGCCTCTGCAGCTGCTCCTCATCAGGCTGCAGCACACACAGCCGTTCCACGTACCTCATGGGCACAAAGCCCCTCTGGGCCTGTCAAAACTGTCCCTACAAACATATCCAGGTGGGGCTGCCACCCCTACCCAGCTGGGTTTGGTCTGAGCACTCAGCAAAGCTGCTGGGGGGACACAGAAAACCCCGTTTGGAGAGACAGGCAGACAAGGCTTTACACTGACTTTCCCTTTGATTATTTAGTTTTTAAACCAATGCCCTTGATCCAGGCTGGGAGAGCTGGGGGTGTTCAGCACAGAGAAGGCTCCAGGAAGACCTTGAAGTCCCTTCCAGTGCCTACAGGGGCTCCAAGAGAGCTGGAGAGGGACTTGGGACAAGGGCCTGGAGAGACAGGCAAAAGGCTAATGACTTAAAACTGACAGAGAGTAGGTTTAGATGAGATATTAGGGAGAAATTCCTCCCTGTGAGGATGCTGAAGCACTAGCATAGGTTGACCAGAGAAGCTGTGGCTGCTCCATCCCTGGCAGTGTTCAAACCCAGGCTGGATGGGGCTTGCAGCGACCTAGGCTAGTGGAAGGTGTCCCTACTCATGGCAGGCGTAGAATTAGATGATCACTAAGGTACTTCCAACCCAACCCATTCTGGGATTCTGCGACATATTAGCAAATTCTTAACTGGTTTAATCTCCATCCTAACAGCTCATGGATTTTTGCCATAAAATATTGAAATTCAGGAAGAAAAGGTTTACTAGACATGGTATGGAGAAAACACCCAGTTAAATGCTGCAGTGGTAGAAGAGACATACAATACTGGAAGTAGCATCACCACCTTTCCTTGTAGGTGCTGGAGAGGAGGGAAAGCTTCCCCAGCCAGTTCTGCCCTTCAAGCTCCCTGCACTGCTCTGAGACACACAAATTGCCTCCTTTCTGCAGCACCAACCACCCTGGCACCACTGCACTGCATACAAATCAGGCTCTCACCCTGGTGCTCTCAGCACAGCCCCAAGTACAGATCTGACACCAGAGACACTTCCTAAAGCATGGAAATGCTAATGGAATATTGGGACAGGTGATTATTTTGTATAGCCACACTGCAGAACTAGATGTGTTACCAGTTAAAGGACAATCAACTGCTTTGGAAAACACAGTTGTATATTAGGTACTATAGATCTGTATAGGACAAACAACATTAATTACATTTTGTCCATTTAGTGGCATTAATTTTGAACCATTTAACCATTTCTGATTATCCCTTGGAAGCCACACGATCTACAGAGACAAACCCTGTGCCCAGCAGCCTGGAGTCCCTCTCTCTGCACCATCCCAGCCAGGGATGCTCACCCACATGACTCTGACCCATGATAAACCTGCTTCCTTCCAGCTCTCATTGGCCACACAAACTACTCTGCAATACCAAAAGCAGTTTTAACTAGGAGCAATCACCCAGTTGAATGTCAGAGGCCATATATCCTTGGGGAAGCCCAAGCAGTGTGTCATTTACTTCACCCAAAGGTCACCATCCAAAGGGCTGAGATACCTGGAAACTAAATATTTACTGACAGAAAACCTGAGAGAATCCCCACAGACTTCCCTGGAAAGCTCTTCTGCATCCACACAGCATGGATTCATGGAGGGAAATGATCTGAACTGCAAAAAACTCCTTCCTTCCAAGGCTTCTGCCAGTGGCAACTCCAGAGGCATTGAGAAGGGAGTTAGTGCTGCCAGGCAAGGTCTCTGTAGCTCCTGCCCTTCCACACACCCTGATCCGTCCTGGAGAACAGCAGCTGGTCACTCTGCACACCTTCACTCACACGGGAATATGAAAACATCACTTTTGGCTGATGAAAAGCAGATCTGAATGATTTTCTTGGTCAGAAAGGGACTTGGCAGTGCTGGTGGCAGCAGCTCCATGGGAGCCAACAGTGTGCACAGGTGGCCAAGAAGGCCAAGGGCATCTTGGCCTGGCTCAAGAGCAGTGTGGCAGCAGGACTAGGGCAGGGATCATCCCCCTGGACTCGGCACTGGGGAGCTCACAGCTCAGTGCTGTGTTCAGCTTTGGGCCCCTCACTGCAAAAAGGCCATTGAGGCACTGGAGCGAGTCCAGCGAAGGGCAAGGAGGGCAGCAAAGGGCTAGAGCACATGAGGAAGGGCTGAGGGGGTTGGGCTTGGTTAGCCTGGAGAAGAGGCTCAGGGGTGACCTCATGGCTCTCTGCAGCTCCCTGACAGGGCTTGGAGAGAGGTGGGGGATGGTCTGTCCTGCCATGGCTGCAGGGAGAGGACTAGAGGGAATGGCCTTGTGCTGAGACAGGGCAGAATCACAGGAGATGTTAGGAGAAATGTTTTCCCTGTGAGGGTGTTCAGGCACTGGAATATTGCCCAGGGAGGTGGAGGAGTCGTCATCCCTGGAGGTGTTTAAGAGGCATCTGGCTCTGGCACTGAAGGATATGGTTTGGGGTTTCCAGCAGTGACAGGGTAACAGTTGGACTTGATAATAGAGGTCTCCTCCAACCTTGATGGTTCTATGATTCCATGACTTAACACCTCTGACTCTAAGGAGAGATCAGTGCCATCCTCCAACCCACACATTCACCCTTCTCTTAGTAAACAGATAAAAATCAGAGCATGTAACTGCAGCTACAACACTGCTGAGGCTGTGTACAGCCCAACATTGCCCTGGCAACATAGTTCTTGGCCCAAAAACACTTACAAAGAAACCAAGAGAGAGCAAAAAAATTCACTCAAACCACAAGTAATCTGCCACTTGCTTGAGAATGCAAAATGTAAAGGGATTTCCACCTAAACTTCCCACTGTCCCAGCAGAGTTGAGGCATTTCAGCTCAGCTACAAGAAGACTGGAAATGTTGGGTGCTGGAGCTCTGCTCAGCTCACTGCCAGGGATTTGTTAGCAGTAATAATGGCAGATTCATCTAAATCTGCATCTGCACTCTGCTAGATTACTGCTCCCTGACACTAATTCCCTGTTATTTCTCTAAACTAGGATAATCTTACCATAAGCACAGCAAGAGATGATGTTTGGAAAATCAGTATCTTAAAAATATCAGTTTCAACCTATTCTGAGTGACAACTCACAAGTCTGAGGCTCCCCCAAAACTCACAGTTGGGGTCTAAGAATCAGAGTGGAAGTAACAATTCTGTCCTAAAATCATCATCAATCAAAAGTCAGAACAAGATGATCCAATAAACTTCACTCTAAAACAAGCTTGTTTTGTGGTTATTTTGTTTGCTATTTCACATGGGCTCTTTTACAATTTTTTGCTAATTATTGATGACAAATTCATCAATACAGATGCAAGTCTGGCAGTAACCAGTGTGCAAAGGCACATTATGGCTTGTGATGGATTAAGCAGATCTTTTCCACCACCAGGGATTCTGGTTGGGTTTGTGCTTTACAAACTGAACTTGGTAGAAGTCAGAAGCAAAGGGAAAGGTACAAGTAAGAATTCTTTCCCACCGGAGGCTCTGGAGTGTCAAGTCAGCACATTATACCAAATTAATCTTGCCAGCCACTGGGATTTAGCCCTTTCAGCAAGGCAGGTATTAGTCACAGTCAGTAGCTCTCCACAGCATCTCAGGAAGCCCAGAACAAGAGACAGAAAAGAGGAGTGATGTACAAGGGGAGACTGTGCCTTGTTAGGTACAATAGAGAGCACATCGGTACTGGCAGCAGCAAGGACACCTCTGGGTCACAGGGGCTGGAGGGGGATCTCAGCAATCCAAAGAAATGGTGCTCAAATAGGTCACAAGATCCAAAGGCAATTTTCATTAAGTAGCAGCCTAAGAGGGAAAATACCCCATATGCAATGGCTAATTATGTTCCCCAGGATCCAGGGAGACTCCTTGTCTCAGACAGATGAAGCAGGGATTGGCACTCCAAAGGAAGCAGTCCTGTACTCCGAAGAAAGCACTAGGCACTAGATAATAACCACAAAAAGCTAATGCTAATCAAAAGCTAATATTCCTACAGTCCAAGCTGCAGTATGGAGGTGTTTCTGATAAAACACCGCCCTAGGAGCAATATTTACAGCCAAAGAACTTGAGATCTTTCCCCTGCAACTCCTAAGGACAAAGCAACAAGCAGCTTTAGCAGCAGAGTGTCACATCACTTTGTCACATGTTTTATTCAGCTTTATTATTCTAAATTCTACCTGAATATTACTTAAAAGCTGTTCTAGAAAGGAAATGTGTTATGAGCACCAACTAAAGCTGACACAGAGTGGCTCATTTGTGCTGTCACTGCAGGCACAGGAGAGCATCCCATCCCATCTCTACTCCTCAGGACACATGGCTTAATACACTATGCTCAACCTCTGAGCTTCATAGCTTAACGCTAATTACTGTGGAGAGAGGAAGATAATTAATGGCTCATCAGAGCTGTGGGTAGAAAGGAAACAAGTGTCTACTCAAAGCCTGGTTATCAGATTATTCACCTGCAACAACCACATTGCAATTGAGGCTGCAAACAACAATTAGAGCTGTTAGAAGTTAAGGCTTTTAATGCTGGATCAGGTGTGAGGTTGTGCTCCTTCAGTCCCTTGTGAATAAGTGCAACTAATAGCCCCCAAATTACTTGTTTTCACAGCAAGGATGAGGGGAAAAAAACCCTTTTTGCTAGAGAAAAGCCTTAGCACAGGGGGGAAAAGGTGTTTGTTCTTATAAAGGATTTATCCACTATTAAGCAAAGGGCAAAAGTAACATAGCAGAAACAGTACCACAAAGCCCAAGTGATGAGCAAGAGCAGCATCTTTGCTCCAAAGTTAGCAGAATACAAATCAGCAATACAGGAGTCACTGAACTGCTTTGATGTGCCATCAAATTCCTGTATTTATTACAATAATAATGATGGATGGCAAAGTGGGATATGAACAGATGACAACACTTCAGCTGCAGCCTATTTTTCATCCTCTTCCTTCCCACCCCCACCATCACTTCTGATTGTCTGCCTGAACTGTCCTTCCTCTCTAGTTTGGGGAATAACTAGGGAGATTTATTTATATGGATCAGCAAGTTACCAAGTAGACTTTCAGTATCACACAACTTCATTAACTGATCTCAAAAACATGAGGTTATTACAATGTCCTTCCAACTGGGTTATATTCACCAGCTCTGCAATGAGTTATGGAGGTATTTTTCACAGTGAGGGCTGGAAGGATTTTGTATTCAGGTAATATACAATAAATCAACATTTCCTTCCCAAGAATCACACAGATTTCCAATGCTTCTCTCATGTTTATGTAAGAGCTCTTCACCCATCTCAAACAGTCCAGCGCAGAAGTTGAGGCACTCAGCAAAATATCATTGAAGTAGGAAGAAAATACAGTAACAAGAGAGGAAAAAAAAAAAAGGCACTTCTCTCCTCTTTTAACCCATATTTATTCAGCTAATAGACAAGCTGGAGGTACATCTGTTCACGGGGAAACCTCACCTAACTCAGTGATCACCATGACTGACAATGGATATTGAAGCACAGAGATGAAATCAGAGCTAGAGAACTGCAGCTGCAAACACAACTCCTAACATCAAGTTCTAATCACTCAGGGGTAAATAAGCTCCAAGTGCATTACTTCCAGTGGTAAGCCAAGCTGCTCACTAGCAGGGGAGTATAACTCTATTAATAAAGTGCTTCAGGGAATGCTTTTTCCAAGGCAAATAGTGGCCAAAATAACTCCTTTACAAGTGTTTTGAACTGTCCCAATGCTTACAGTTGGTGACAAAGGGAAATACAGCTGAGAACTAAATCAGCCTAACCTAAATACAAGACTCATGAGATCATAGTTAGTAGTAGAGAAAAGGAAAGTTTGACAACAAAAGGATGAAAGCTTTATTATCATTTGTTTTCTTTAGAAAGGCTTGGAGGAGGCAGAGAACAGAAGGTAAATGCTGCAGGTAAAAAACTAAGAAAATAGAATGGGGTTTTTTTTGGGGGGTGTTCATAGTTTCATAGTATGTTAAGGTATTGGAATGGAGCTTAAAGCTCATCCAGTCCCAATGCCCTGCCCTGTGCCGGGACACCTCCCACCAGAACAGGTTGCTCAAAGCTTTAGCCAACCTGGCTTGGAACACTGCCAGGGTTGGGGCAGCCACAGCCTCCCTGGGCAACCTGTGCCAGTGTCTCACCACCCTCACAGGGAAAACTTCTGCCTAATACCTACTCTAAATTTCCCTCTTTCAATTTCTCCCCATTGCTCCTTGTCCTGTCCCTGCAGCTCCTAACCAAGAGTCCCTCTGCAGCTTCCCTGGAGCCCCATTCAGATCCTGGCAGGTTGCTCTGAGGTCTCCACACAACCTTCTCTTCTCCAGGCTGAACAGCCCCAGTTCTCTCAGCCTGTCCTTGTAGGGAAGGTGCTCCAGTCCTCTTATCTTTATGGCTCTCCTAGGCTAGACCCAGTGCTTCCAGGACGTCTCTGTCTCGCAGCACTACAACAGGAATTCAGCTTTCCTGAGCCTGTAAGCCACGTCCTTCCACATTCCCAAGGCTGTAAGAAAGCTTGGAAGGGTTTATGAGTCAGAATTCTGCATCATCAGCTCCTGAAGAGGCAGACAGCTCTGCACTGCCATCAAACCCGTGTTCCAGCCAGTTTGGATCCACCCTGAGCACGAGGATGCTCCACTGGTGTGTCACACGGCACTGCGGATCCATCCCCTTCCAGTGGGGAAATCCACACCAATTATGTAATTACTGCCCTGGAAACTGCGGTGGTACTTTGACACTGTAATTCCAAGAACAAACAGCCCTCTCTGGTGCACTCTATTCTATGAAATGTCAGGCTAATCATAGCCATTCAGCTTGACAAGTGGTGCCAAAGCTCCCAAATGAAAGTAAAACAGGGAGAAGAGTATTGAGGATGAGGCAATTATACACATCTCACTCTGAAGGACAAATGAAGAAATTAATTACACCAAACCGGCCACAACAATTCCTTAGGACAATGGAGTGTTTGTTTTAAATCCCCACAAGCCACACTGCTCTATGCTTAGGTGTTCCTGCCTGTTCCTCTCCACTGCAACTGGAATGATCCAGGGACAACCTTGAGGAGTGAGTGTGACTCTATCAAACTGGAGTCTGATCTTTATTCAGCCCAAGACAAAAAAAGCCCAAACCTCTCATCTGAGCCACCAAGAGCAGTTTGTACTTCCATGCTTGCCCAAGAAGTAGGTCATGAAAACAGCAGTTCCACCAAGCTCCTTGCCCTAGATCCAGGGCCCTGTGTGCTCCATGTGGAGTGGAGATGTGTGTTCCCAGCGTGCTTGGGGCATCCTGCAGCACATCATGTGAGGAATCCTGACTGCACAGGGAGAAAAGCACAGTGCTGGCATTACAACCACATCCAGCACAAGCAAAGGAGTTCCTGTGCAGAGAAAACCTGAATGGTGTGCAGGGACAGCCAAAGGAAACAACCCACCTTTGGAGAGGGATAAAAACCAACATCTGCTCGAAATGCTATTTACACAACAATTCCTTCCACGAGTGCCTGGGTGGTATTGATGCTGTTCTCAGAATCCTGACTTCCTTGACAGCTCAGAACACCATCTCTGCATAGTCTCACATCCTGCCCTGCTGAATGCAGCTCAGTAATGAAGAGGAGTACTTTGTGGGACTGTTGAACATAACTCCCTTAAGCACTAAATGCCAAAAGGCAACGTGGAAGTGGTCACTCCCACACACAGGAGTGAGTGGCTGATTCACAACTGCAATTCACTTCTCCAGAGCACATGTGCAAACCTGAGTCACATCTTTGCACAGAAGCCTCCTTAAGATTCATTTTATCATGGACACCATCACACAGCTTTGTGGTCAGAGGTATTTGTGGCTTTTTGGCTTCAACCCAGAGCTCTGTTTTGGCACTCAGTTTCTGGTTACTTAGCAATCAGCCTCACATCCCCCAGCCAAGCCACCAGCAATGATGTTGCAGCACACAGAATGGCTTCTCCCTTCAGCATCACTTTTCCAGGTGGCAGAAACTACATGCCCTCTGGTTCCTCACCCTGTGAGTAATGCATGGCACTGACCACAACCTGAATGAGAGCCACAGCACTCCCTCTAAGTTCTCCAGGCAGTTCACAACACACAGGAGTGGCTTATCTGGAACTTAGAATCACAGACTCATCACACTTGGAGGAGACCTCTAAGATCATCAAGTCCAACCATTAACCTGTCAGCTTGCAACAGGAAGGGGAAATTCTTTATTCCTTTAATATATATTCCTTAATATATTCCTTTAATTCAGAGGGAGTATTTGGAGCTGGTTTCATTGCTAGCAACACACAACACTCATAACACAACTCTAAGCTAGAGACCAGATTTGGGTCTCTTGAGTCCCTTACACCCACATCCAAGGGAAGCATCCTGCTCTTCTCTTACATACAACACCCCCAAATCCAGAAGAAAACACACAGTGCTGTACTAGTGTAATTATCCAATCCACTAAATATTTAGACAATGGAATTCCCGCTATCACTGCCGGAGGAGCAAGTCCCCGGAGAGCAGGAATAGCCCTGCAGCAGGCAGGAGGCTCCCCGGGGAGCGCTCGGTGCCGCAGCCGCTCTGCATCACAGGCATGGCAGGCTCCAGCATCCAACCAAACATTTTCCTCCCTCTCTCCCCTCTGCAGGGAGCCAAGAGGATTTCCCAAGTCACATGACAAATTAGAGCGTTTTCATGCCAAAAAAGGAATCACTTTTTTCCCTCCTAGGAAATCTCTGCACTTTTGCAGCTCAGTTATTTCAGGAAGAAATTCACTTTCCATGCCAGCCCATCCCTCCCTTCTCTCCCAGCCCTTCCCTTCCTTTTCTCCAGCCCTTCCCTCCCTTTCCCTCCCACACACAGGAATCTCTGGGATGTGTGGGACAGGTCACCAGCTAATGTAAATGGCTATTAAAAGGTTGGGACTGCATTGCCTATTGACTATGTCTGAGCTTGGAAGCATAAAACACAAATAGGACATGGTAAATCAAATGATTCTCAGTGGTGACAATTGCTGATGGCACCACAGTAATTAATTACAGGGAAATTAATATATAAACCATCGTCCAGGCCTCAGCTAGGGCTTTCCAACATGCAGCTTGGAATAATCCTATGCCACTCCTGTGCTCTCCCGGGCAGCTCATTTGCTCTTCAAATCTTCATTTGTCAGAGCAGTACTTAAAATTGGCATCTTGGAGTTGCTTTGCCAGGCAGAAAATTCACTGTCACTTAAGTCCAAACATCTAATGACTGAATTATGAAGATCTATTTTTTAAAATGGTTTGAGTGGAGAGAAAAAAATTCTATTTCCTTTTACAATCATCTGTCACAACTCATTTCCTTCATTGCCAGACACACCTCAGAGTCACAACTCTGATTACATTTCATAACCTGCACTCTGACCAGGAACATGCATTTGCTGCTACTTCTACAGGTTTTGGCTGTGAATCAGAGAGCACAGCAACATCAGCAGTCATTTTCGCAAGAAGAGAACAAGGGTTTAAGATAATTAGCACCAAGCCTTAACCAGGGGGTCTAGAACATGTGAGTCAAGTGACAGGAGAGCAGAGACCATGGAATCACAGGATGGTTTGTGTTGGAAAGACCTTAAAGCTCATCTCATTCCATCCCTGTGCACAGGGATACCTTCCACTAGCCCAGGTTGCTCCAAGCCCCATCCAACCTGGCCTGGAACACTCCCAGGGATGGGACAACCACAGCTTCTCTGGGCAACCTGTGCCAGTGCCTCAGCACCCTCACAGGGAACAATTTATCCCCAATATCCAATCTAAGCCTCCTCTCTGCCACTGTGAGTCCATTCCCCCTGCCCTGTCTCTCCATGCCCTTGTCAATAGTCTCTCTCCAAAGTATGGTAATACCTGACATGACCTCACACCACTCTGAGTCTACATAAACATTGGCTAACAGAACGAGCAGCAAGTTACATCCATGTCTTGGGCCCTGTGTGACAAACAAAACTGGAACTGCTACCATAGCATCATTCCAAAATCCTTTCAAAACACCAAATCTTTATTCCTCAAGCCTATAAGAGTTCCCAGGCCATGACCTCGGGGTGAACTGTTTATTCCCAGTGGCTGCAGGACACAACACAAGGCTGAGTCACCCAGAGAGGGTTTTGTGGTGGTTGCTCTCTGGTAGGTCATTCCCAAGTGATATATCTGAGTGAAATTGGAGGTTTGCTTATTCCAAACAGCAGCTTCTGAGGTCTGACAGCTCCCACATGGCAGGGCAGCCCTTTGCTCCTGGGGAAACCAAGAAAAGACAATCACTGAGACAAGCTCTACATTCCCTAATTCCTTAGGAGCTGCCAAGAATGCAGGAAAAGGCAGTGGACATGCTCTGGATTTACATGAGGCATAAGAGATCCCCCACAGGCTCATCCCGCTGGAAACTAATTCCACATCACACTCCAGTGCTGCATATTTTCATCTTCATTAAGATGACATCTCATTTTGATGACCAATTGAGACCTTAATAAGAGGAAGAAAACCCTTGGCCAGATCTTTAACAGGAAAAGGACAAGTGGTTTTCTTTTCATCATTAAATACTCAAGGACAAAACAGCACTGAAATCCAAATCACTGTAGCTCGCCCTCAGAAAGCACCACAAAAGAATGAAATCCACCTCAGCAATACCTCAGGTGGTATCCTCCCATGAGAGCCCTTCAGATATGAGAAGTTTTTCCCCACATGAACACAGAGAAGAGTTTCACTGAGCAGAATCTGTCCAGGGCAGTTCCTCATCCCTCACAATGCTACCAGAGGCCACAGCAGCAGGAAGTTGTTGGGATCCCAGGAACACTGCAATAAATGACTAATTAAACCAAAAGCCACCTAAAATCTAACCCCTTTACATTTCCCCAGGCCTACAAACAGGGGAATAGTTTAAATCACGTATCTGTGTCAGCTCACTGCTATTTTATAGAATGGCAAAGTGGTGACTCATAGCGCAAATCTGAAATCAAGTCATAAAAGTTATGTCTTACCCTCCAGACTGGGTGGGACCTGATCTCACAGAGTTTCAGCTTTAAGTTGAGTCTTAAAATAGTTTTAAAAAAAATTAACCACTTGACCTTTTTCTTCTCTTATTCAGGCCTGACTGTGGTGAGGAGAGCTCTGCTCATCCTGCCTGAGCACTGCTGGGAAACTCCCCATGTGCAGAGAGAACTGGCCTCAAACTTCTATTAGTAACTGCCTCAACTTTACCATGACTGTGACTTCCTTTCCCATCACACGCCCTATAGAGAAAGCCTTGATTATTCCCAGGGGGTAAATTGTAAACAGAAAAGGTAATATCATCAAATATCTGTCAAAGAAAACCCCAAACCAACATCTAGTCCTTGCCATATAGTGCTGCTTTTTCAGAGCCCTCAGAGCACGTACCCTGATTTACTACCAAAATGAATATAATCAAGAGAATGTTTTAGTCACTTTCATATATCAAAAAATACTTTCTGGTCATCCCCCTCAAAGGTTTCAGAAAAAGAGTCCCAACACAATCCAATAAAAACAGCTAAAAGGCACTAAATTTTCAACCCAGTACTGGTAAGATATTGCTGTGTAACTAGCTAAGGGGAGATTCTCTCCTCTCATTTGAAGGAAAAATGCTGAAGAGTTGATTTCCTCCTGAACCTTCCAAAATAGCCTTGAGTCATAGCCTTCCCTGGGGCAGTAAATCCAGTGTGAGGCAGCAGATCTGGCCCAGCTTTGCATTTTAACCAATGTAGGCAGCACTGCAGGGGCAAGTGGGAACAAGAGCTACAAGAAATCATCATGTTTAGGCCACCCTCAGGCAGTGCGAGGTGACTGAGGAGTCACGGGACAGCAAGTGTGTGGGATGAGTTGAGGGAAGCAGCAGGAGAAAAAGGAAGGATGGTGGAGAGACTCAATTTTACAGTCCAATCATCTCTTCCTAAGGGCTCCCTCAACCTTCTACTGGGTTGGTGTTTACTTGTATTGCAGTTCAAGCCACATCTTACCTTCACTTCCAAAGTGAGATCAGATGCATCTCTTCCTAATGTGCAGCAGGCATGGATGGCAATGCTCCTGGGGATGTCCCAGCATGGGAAACACTGAAGGTGCAGCAAAAAATATAGAATCATCAAGGCTGGAGGACACCTCTAAGATCATCAAGTCCAACCATTAACCTGTCACTGCTGTAACCCCTAAACCATATCCTCTAGTGCCACATTCAGCCACATCCTCTTCCAGTGAGAGGAATTGTTTTACGCCCCTTCAAAGCACTGGACTGATACCAGTTCTTGGGCTTTTTAATCATTCCTTGAAAAACTGCACTCAGCAGTGTGCAAGGTCAGGAAAACAGCAGCTCACTTAATTAAAGCAAAGCAGTCTGCCAGTTCCCTTCCTCAGCACAAACACATACCCCACAAAGCCTTCCAAGTCTCACCATCCCTGCAGCCACTCACTGCCACTACCTGAGCTCTGTTAGCCCCAAGCTTCACCAGCTGAATGCACTTGTTTCAGGAGACAGGCAAGGAGCTGTGGCTTGGGGCTATGAAGGCCTGAGGTGGTTATGGAGGGGCAGCACCAGGGAAGTTCTGACCACACTGCTAAGCAGCTTCTCTGGAAGTTGCATTGGTTTCAGCCATAGCATAGGAATAAAACCACCAAACACCTGTGGTATCTGTGCTGAATACAAGACAGCTTCAGGGGGGTGTCTGCTGCATCCTCACATCCCACCACACCTTTCCCTGGCACAGGCAGGATACACTCCCTGCTGCAGCCTTAACACAGAGCTGCCTGCACCAAAATCCTTCCTGGCTTGGAGGATGATCAGCACAGGTACCCCTGGTCCTCATCTGAGCAGAGAGCAAACCCTGCAGGTTGTCCAACATCCACTTGAAATCTACTGTAGTTCAGTTAGGTTCAGTTTCACTAGCAGTCATCATTCCCATCTACCAGGATTAACTCCCACAAGAATGTCACATACAGCCTGTATTTTCTACAGGTATTTATCCAGATCTGAACCAGCTGATGACATTTCAACCCAACATAACCACTAGGAACCTCAGGAACAGAGACTCTAATCTCTGTAGGAAGAAAGCCATGACCATTAGGCACTCAAACACAAAAGTGCAATATTTTAAGTGTTTTGTCTACCACCACATATTTGAAAAACATTTATAGCTTGCTTCTTTGTGGGCCTTCTCCCCGCAGGATTGCTTCTTCCCAGCCCCACTGCACCTGAGCTGTGCAGAGCTCTTGCCTTGGGCACGTGACCCTCAACATCCATGAGCAGGAGGCACAGAAAGGGCTTCCTTTGCTTCATAAAGAAATTCTCTCCAAGCAACATCCCCTCTAATTCCCTCCCCAAGCTGCTCTGAGGCCAGGCTGCCTAACAGGAAAATAGCAGCAATTTGGGTATTAAGCACCACAAATTACTGCAGGACAAGAACCATAATGAATAGGCAATATTGGGATTTATAGCTGATGTGCTTCTCACTGGCTGCAAACACCACTAGGCTGACACGTACCACCTCAGCACCCACCCAGGGCTCCATCCCCATGTCCCAAAGTACCAAGGCAGAGGGTTGTGAGTTTGTCCCCCCTTGAGACAATCTGGCTGCCAAGCCCCAGGCTGCTCCACACCTCTCTCACTGCTTCACCAGCTTTTGCCCTGTCTTGCATCTAGAAAAGGAAACCACACACAAGACTATTCCACCTCATCTTGCCTGCCAATACCCAATTTTGCCACTTCTGGTGTGGTCACCAGCAGAAGTCACCTGGGCATGGGGAGCCAAACCACCTCTCTTCCCCTCCTGTCCTCACACAGGAGTCCAGCAGTGCACCAGGGCCGTCCAGCTCACTGCCAGCATGGGAACACACACAGCATCAGCTAAAACAAACACTAATACTATTGATGTTTCACTCCACAAACTACTCAGCCGTGATAATCTCCAGAGCTGTGGCCATCCACACATTCCCCCTCACAGTACAACCTCCCCAGCACTACAAATGTGCTTGGGAATTCTTCCCTCTCCTCTGCAAAGCTTCTTCCACTCTCACATCGGTGTAAATGAGGCTGGGAGAGTGCACAGAGAGGCAATCTCTGACGCTCCTGCTCCAAGGCCATTTATTCAGCTCTGTCATTCCAAGGCTTTGGATGCTCCAGCCCCACCTCCTGCATGGTCAGGCTGGCTAGCTCTGTCCTCACCCTGCAATGCACAACACCCTCTCTTTCAGAGGGGGAAAACTCAAATATCAGCAAACACTTCCTCCAGCTTGTTTATTCCTACTCTGTGATCAATGAATGAACCTCTCATTGAGTTTCTCCTCCCCAGATCTCACCCCTGGCCACACTGTTCGGCCAGGACAGGACGTGAAGGCTCATGGTCTCCTCCCTAGCCCCACATCTATGTGCTGAGCCCTCCCAACTCCCCCAAACCTCTTAACCAAGCTGTGAACGCTTCATTCAAGTCCTACATCTTCCACTGTTACTGTACTCCCAACATGACCTTTCATAGACCAGGTATGTGTGAGAGACCTCCTCACCTCTCTCCCCCTGTTATCAGTTATCACAGCCTCCTCCTTTCCACTTTGCCCACCTGGAGGGGTCTTCTGTCCTCTGATAGTAATCTGCTCTGTTAGTCCATTTTCCCCCAGCATATTTTATATCCCTTTTGAAAGAACTCATCCATAAGGCCATTTAGCATTTCCACCCTATTTCAAGAAACGCTGTTTCATTTATCACCTCAGCTAGAAAACAGCTGTGCTGGGAAGTAACCAAGTGGAATTTATGTTACTAAAACAATACCTGATATAATCACTCCATTAATTACATCTGTATTATACAAACTCTCCCTACCCATTTCCACAGGCTCAGGAAGCTTATGTGGCCCAGTCCTGTCACAGAGCAGGATCAATTCTTCATCAGCTGTAAGTGACTGATGTGAGTCCAGCCTGTCCTGAGCACCTCTGATAACAAAGACAGAACAGCCTTCCCAGGAAATAATTCAGCATTTCCCAACCCTTACTGCCAGCAGAGATTGCCAGCACCTAACTAAACTCCCTCCTCACACTGTGAGCCTATTACTGCTTCTCCTGCAACACACAGATTTGCCTGGTTTTCTGCTTCCTCTTTGCAGCAACCTCCTTTCCATCTTCACTTTATTAGCAAGAGCTCCAGTTCCTGTAATTTCTCCTTGGAGATCATTTATTCTAGGATTCAGCAGCTCTCAGGTCTCTCCCAGTGGTCTGCACAGTTTCTCAAGTGTAGTGTAATAGAAAGGAGAACTCCTGAGAGAAATTGTCACATCGCAGATGCTGTCAGAAGGAGCTGTTGGATTCCGGATCCTGCTTCCACCCAATCCCTTGTTTCATGGGGATTCCACACCCACTGAATTGCCCTACTGAAAAAAAAACCACCCCAAAAACTAACAACTGCAGCACCACAGCCAAGCTGCCACAGATCAAACAGCACTAAAGCCAGGAGAGCTTGCCAATCATCATTCCACAGGATACAAGCAAATTCCTACTCCTTCCCAAGGTCCTGCTGGCTTGGACAGCAGGATTTTAGCTTGCCCACTCTCCAGGCACGACTGCTGAGCAGCAGCCAAGCGTCCCAGGCAAAGAGAAGAGATTCAGGGCATTTGTAATGGGGTTTATAATCTTCTTGCACGTTTATTGCTACGCTTAGCCTGAGGAGGGAAATTGAGCATGAACCTGAGTCGCTGTTAAATGAATAGCAAAGGTCAACTTACATTTAGACAAATATATATTATTTGCCAGGCCAGAGTGCTAAAAGAGACAACTTAAGTGATAATTAGAACAGCTGGAAAGGCTGTTCTACACATGACCAAGACTCAGGGGGGTGGTGCATACATGTGTTAACACAGGTTGTGCCGACCCTGAAGTCAATCTGTGTAAGTCACAGTGCACAGGTACAAATAGGGGAGTGATGGGATGGAGACACTGGGTAGAGACACAACCTCTGGAATCCCATCACTGCCAAAACGGCATCAGAGGAACAACCAGCACCACAAGACACTCAGCACAAAAGCTCTGCTGCTCTCTAAGCAGCACCCAAGGGACACGGTGATGCATGTGCTGCTCCATCCCCCCCATCTACACACCATTTCGGCGCCTTCCCGTAGTTGCTCCTTGTTGGGAGCAAAACAACAAGTGAGCGACAAGTGCTCACCTCTGCCAGCGGCGTTTCCACAGGCAGCAGAGAAACACTCACGGAGGATATCCCACGGTTACAGACTGTTCCCTCTGCTTGCAGAGGAAAAAAACAAAATCCTGCTGGTATTTTTAGCAAATCTTTGGAGCTCCAAGGCACGACCCGATGCCTTTAGGGGAGGTTTTCTGCACTGAGACACAGAGTAAGAGGCGTGTGTGCCGCCAGGCTCAACGATGCTGCGGGGGCAGCACACGGCTGGCTCTGCCCGAGGATGCAGGGACAGGGGTACAGCGGGGAGAGGGTGCACGAGGGAGATGGGGAGCAGCATGGAGAAGGGGAGCATTGAGTCAGGGGTGCAACAGGGAAGGGGTGGAGCAAGAACAGGGTGCAGAAGACGGGGAGTAGCATGGAGATGAGGAGCAGAAAGGACAGGGTGGGGGAGAGGAGGAGCCGCATG
>NW_008680395.1:0-1680 GCF_000695815.1 Acanthisitta chloris | reverse complement strand
CCGTCCCCTCGGGGACTCGGCTGCCTGTCTACCCGCCCCGGCTTTTCCTGCCCTCGGCCCTGCGGTCGCCCCTCTGGCCTCCCTGGCACGCACAGAGCCCGGCCCAGCTGCCGCTTGTCCCCTCGGGGGGCTTTTTTCCTTTTGTCCCCTCGCTTCCCTCTCGCCAAACCCTCCTGGGCACGGGCTGCAGCCGCGGCCCCCGAGAGGGCTCTGTGAGACCCTCGAGCCTCGCTGCCCAGCGCTGCCTCCTTGTTCTCCGCCGCCAACACAAAAGCCCTGACCAAAGCGGCCAAGCAAAGGCAGCAGAGCAAAGCTCACGCTCGCTGCCCTCCCAGCAATGCGAACTCCAGAGGGAAATATCCCCACGGGCTGCGCTCCTAAACCCGGGACTCCCTTAATCGTTGCAGCTTCAGGTAGGAGAAAGAGGAGTTTGTCGCTCAAGTTGCCCCTCGCACTTCTGTGTAACTTGACGTAGGCACCGGGACAACATTGCTCCGGTTTCCACAACCCAAAAGGGAATCTCTGAGCAAGGGAACTCGGTGCCATGGGCTGGGAAGGGTCTGCGGGTCACCCCCCTTTCCTACACCCCATCCAAAGCCTCCTCGTCTCCGTCTTTGAAACCGTGTTTAAAACAACAGCTGAAACACAATTAATTGTAACTGATTAACATGGATTAGTTTGGCCTCCAAAGCACTTTAAGTCAATTCAGCAGCCATAATAATAATTAATTCATTAATAAGTACTATTGGTGCTTCATCACTAACGCCAAGAAAAGTTTCCCTGAGAAGTACAGGTGGCAGGGAGTGTTAAAATGAAAACATTTGCATGCAACTTTTTAACCAGAAGGGAAAGCACTTTGGTTATATTTGGAGACATGTGTCTCACACATTTCCCCCTTTTTTTGTAAACTATGTAAGAATAAACATTACAGCTCTGGGCTTTTAATTTCTCCAGATGGAATCATAAAGTACCTAGTAGATTTTTTTTTTTTTATACTATACAATTGAGGACACATGTCTGCTTTTCCCGATGAGGACCGAGAAGCAACTTAATTTGAAGGCATAACTACTGAACCACATTTTGAATAACACACTCGAACAAGTTCACTTTAAAAGGCAGGAAACCGCTAAGAGCAGAGCACTGAAAGTTGCTCCTTCCCACTTGAGCTGCAGTGGAAGCTCGCCCGGCTGACCTTCACACACACTTTGTCGTTTCGCACACACGTTCAGCAGTACACACGCGCGGAGGTGGCAGGGTGCCTAGGCGTGGAGGGGGCTCACATCTCCGGGAGGGGAGCATCCCCCGCTCGCTGCAGGATGAAGAGGCTGCTCGGGATCCCACCCCGGCGCGGCGGAGGAGCCCTCTGATCCGCGGGTGACATGAGAGGTCTCCTCCTGCCCCTCCTGGCTGAAGCAAGGGGTTCACTTACCCTCCCAGAGCTCCTCTCCGCTCCTCACACGCACACCTTTGCAGCCAGCAAAGAGCTCTCGTGGAGGGCAAAAGGAGGGAGTGGAGGGAGCCTTGAACCCCCCACCGCTCGGCTACCTTTGGGATACAGACGTGCTGAGGAGGGCAGGAGCCCCTAGGCTGGACGAAAAATAATAATAAAAATTTTTAAAAGTCCAAGGACAAGATTTCTTGCCCATAACTTTTATTTTTGGGGGGCTTTTATGGGGGGGC
>NW_008680394.1:0-4888 GCF_000695815.1 Acanthisitta chloris | reverse complement strand
TCATACAACACATTCCTTCAAATTCCTTACAACCGTGTCTTTGAGCTAAGAACAAAAAATCAAGAGCAGCACAATTTTGCAATACTGTATGTCCGATGCTATCCACATTGGTTATTAATTCAGCAATCATTTGGGAAGTGAATTTGAATTGTTTTATGCTCCAACATGCTAATTTTTTCAGGTTGTTGTAATTGTGTCCTGCTGCAGCTCCAGGTACAAAAAAAAAAAAAAGTAGCAACAAAAGCACTGGTTGTAACAAAAGAAACATCTTTTCTACAAGTCTTATCAAAGTGTCTAAGGGATCTTTTACTTCTGTTTTTAGCACAATTATTTTTGCTTTACAACATTCTTTTCTGCACAGTTCCTTATGTAGCTTAACTCCCATCCATGGCCTTGCTTCAGTCTTGCATTCTCCACGGTGGATGGCTGGTCAAATGTGTTGTGTAGGCAGCCACCTAGGACCTGAATCTGTGGAAACACCAATAGTAAAATAACCCTATTCTTTCTGTGTGGGTCATTTTTGTTGCATGCGTCAATTGGCAGAACAGCCTCTTAAAAATATCTTTCCTTCTGATACAGCAAATGGAGTTTGGTGTTGGCTCTGGACACTGCACAGAGCAAAAGGCTGAGAACTATCTCTGTTTGTGGAGCATAAGGGTGGATGGCAAACACAATCCTCCTTTCTAGGCCTGAGAAGCGTCGGATGCTGTCAAGAACAATGACGTCTTTTGAAACATCTTCCGCTAGCCCCAAGACCTTCCTGACTCTGCACTTCCTTATTTGTCTCTGCAGTTCAGGTTGCAGTACCTTTCTGAACTCCTCAGCTGAAGACACTGTGCCGCACAGGATCGCAATATCTCCAAAGGGATAGCCTTTCTCCAAGTAACTCTTGCACTGCCTGCTCACATACGCTGCCAATTCATTGCTTTCCATGTTTTCTTCCACTATGCAGTCACCTGGCAAAGAATGGGCACATTCAGCCTGATTCAACAAGTCTTGCAGCACCTCACAGGGCACAGGTATGTTACCTGCTTCGAGGATATTCTTCATTAGATTGAACATGTAATTACATATTTGCGTGGCATTACGGACCACTTTGGTCAACAATTCCTGAGGATACATTTCAGAACGCTCAAGACCACAAGCACATGGGTAAGTGGTCTGGTAGAAATCCAGAAAGACCCATAAAACACCACCTCTTCCTTTGACCATTGACCAGGCACGTTGGTACCAGTTTCCTTCATCACAGCGAAAATTCTGAGCTTCATCAACCACAATGTGTTTCACTTCTGGGAAGTTCCCCTTTAAGAAGGCAGCTCGGGTCACTGCCCTGCAGGTTTCATTTCTACAAGAAACAGAAACCCAAAAGAAGAATATGGTAAACAAACAGCAGGTGTGACCAGCCCTTACTGACTGCCTCCATCTCTCCACGGCTTCTTGCTTGCAGGACTAGTGCCACACACTGCTGAACACTGCCAGACTGCCCATCCCAGCTGCACCATGCTGTGTCCTTTTCCCCATGGAAACATGTCATCCAAGGGATTGTCTGTGCACAGGCATGGCTGTGCAGCCCCCACCAGCTTTGAACCTACCCCGGGAGGAGGAGGCTCATACCCACCTTCCTGCATGGGGCCCCCACAGCAAGGCTCCCTGGTGGGCCCCTGTGCCCTGCTCTCCCTGGAGCAGGGAAAGCAGTGTGGGGCCTGGGCTCCCGTGGGAAGGACAAGAAGGAAGGATCTCGGCCAGAGCTCAATCCCACTTTCAATATTAACACCTTCCTTGAGATGAAACCGTGCGTGTGTGCCAGCCAAAGGCATAAAATTGACAAATGGGGAAAAGCAGCATGGTTTGTGCTGTAGGCACAGAGGATGGAATGAGAGAAAAAAAGAGGAAATGCTTACCCCACGAAGTCCCTCAAGGGCTGATTTTCACAAATGTAGAGTATCTCCCCTGGAGAACAGTGAAAAGTGTTCTTTATTCTCTCCATGATTTTCAAAGCCACAATTGTTTTGCCTGTTCCAGGCAGACCAAGGACAAACAACTTCCTGACTTTGTGCAGGTTCTTGGAGAGTAGCTCAAACTGTGTGCGAGTGAGAAGGTTGAAAATCTCACAGCCAAGACGGTCACTTAAGTAGGACTTAAAGCTCAGCACAACAATCACGAGTGCCTGCAGGAAGGCAGGGATGTCCCTGGAGCTGAGGATGTAATCCCTTGGGTACAAGCTGGTGTAATCATATGGGGCTTCTTGCCAGGGAACATCATTCACGACAACTTCCATCTGGTCATTTGCAGCATTCAGCTGCAGGATCTGGGGAATCACACACACTTTGGAAGTATATCCTCCATCATTGACTAGTTTTTGCTTTAATGTACGAGCAGTTTCTCTGCAGCGTCCAGACCTGACATAAGAGGCATCCTTGACTACAGTATACAACACTGGATACGCGTTTTCAGCTACTAAGAGAGCATCACACACAACATCTTGTTCTTTCCACAATCCAATGTCAACAGCCCAACTCCTTGAAAATATCAGTACCCCCTTGGTAAGTCCACGGAGCTGTCCTCTCATTACATCCTCTAATCCAGGATACTCTGAGAAGAGGTCAGTGCAGAGGGTTTCTGGCATCCATTTGATTTCATCAGAACCCACTAGGGGGAAAAAAATGAGACAAGCAAAACACAGAAAATAATTTACTCAATTCTCCAGTTACTAGAGGAAGATGTTATACCAGGTGGTCAAAAGACTTTTGAACTTAACAGGGCTCAGACACCACTCAAAGCCTCAGGATACTAGGTATATTCTCAGCAATTGTGTGCATTAGGGATTATACTTAGTCACAAAAATAGGAGAAGACATCAAAACAGTTGAAAAATCAGGGAAAGCAATATTGTCAGAGCAGTTGCGTCTTTTAAATACCCTAACAGTCATTTGCCTAACAACTGGTATTTCTATTGTGCAATCTTCCTTGATGTTCTGTCAAATACAAGCTTAAATTCAATACCCAGAGAACAAAAGGCTTACCTGGGTAGAGACAGCCTTGGAGTTCAGCTGCACACTGGAGACCAATGTTGGAGTAAACTGGCTTGGTCAGAGGAGGGCTGCGTGCCAAGCTGAGCTCAGTCCTAAATCTATCAGCCAGATCTGACAGATCTTGGGGGAAGAAAAAAGCTCTGTTATAGGTAGTGTGCAAAGTGCTGTCCATGGGGAGCAGCAGCAGCAGGAAGGACTTGTGAGAACACCCAGCAAAACAAGCTGGCCTTTCCTCCTGGATGTTTACAGCCCAGTGTGGCACCAACACAAATGCAGATTTTACCTGGGTCTGCAGCTGTCATGAGCTTCGTCCATTTAGAAACGCTCAACCTTTCGGTGGTGTGACCTGTCACCATCCAGGATTCAGGGGCACCATGGAACACAGCACAGCAGAATTGTTCAATGTGCACTGCACAGACGTAGCCACTGGAACAACCTTCTTTGTCATAAACACTCAAGATGTGTGTCTGGAACTGCACGCCAGCCCCAGAGCCACAGAAGTGATGGACAGGCAATGAGTTGATGGTAGTGGCCACTGTTTTCTCTAAAGCTTCTTTTTCCACATCACCATGTGTTCCAGTGACTCGACTGTTGTCATCCACACCAAAAATTAAATAGCCACCCTGAGTATTTGCAAAGGCAGAGACATATTTTGGAAGGGTTTTTACCACATATTTCAAGATATGTTTTGTACTGTATTCCTTAAATTCGATATGTGTTGTTTCTGTAAAATCCAGGACCTCCCCAGCCAGCAGTCTGTCTCTCTTTATAAACTCGGCCACGGCATCTTGGATGTCGTGCTCCTGGATATTCCGATGGGTCTTCCTTGCACCCTCACCTAAACTCAGCCGAGCTTTCTTTGAGCTCAGCTCATTCTCACTGCAGCAGTTGGCACTGCTTTTCTTCATTCTAAGGAAATTAGCAGCTTCTCCTGAAGACACAGAGAGAACTGAAGTGCCAGACCTATAAAACATACCAGTGCTCAAGCTGCAGAGACGTGGTTTTGTGGCTGCATTTCCCTGCTCCAGGTCTCCACAGCTCCATGTTTTGACAAAAAGCAGCAGGTTACTTCCCTGCTGCATCCAGGTGAAGTACTCATCAGTCTTGTTCCCACCAATACAATCCCTGAGGATCTTCTCAATGTCCTGACCAATTCCATCCTTCTGGAAGCTGTAATTCCTGTCTTTACTCTCCATCCTCACTATTCCTCCTCCTGAATTCAGTAATGCACACACTGCTATGGAAAAGTCATTTTGTTGCCTTTTCAGATTGTCAGAGGCAATCTTCTTTCTGTGTTTCTCTCCTAAAAGTATTTCCCCAATATCTACCACCGTATCTGGATAGTTCGTGTACAACCTAACCAGCAGCTGACTTTCCCGGTTGGCCATGCTGATCCTGAAAGAGTTAAGTTATGAAAAACACTTCATGAATATGGTAAAATTTCTAAGGTTGAGAAAACCCTCTGAGATCACCAACCCCAGCTAACCCCCAAACACTGCCAAGGCCACCACTAACCATATCCCCAAGCACCACATCCACATGGCTTTTAAACCCCCCCCAGGATTGTTGACTCCACCAGCCCTGCCCAGCCTGTGCCAGGGTTTGACAACCCTTTCAGGGAACAACTTTTCCCTAATATCCAACCTAAACCTCCCGGGGAACAACTTCTATCAGTTTCCTCCTGTCCTGTCACTTGTTCCCTGGGAGCAGAGCCCGCGACTCACCTGGCAGGGGTCACTGGGCAGGTGAGTGTGCCGTACCGGGCTCGGGCGCTGGCTGCCCACCCGTCCCGGGGCCCGTGGGCTCCGCGGGCAGTGTCGGCGTCGCTCGGTGTGTCCACACGCGCCTTCCCGTCCG
>NW_008680393.1:27890-96855 GCF_000695815.1 Acanthisitta chloris | reverse complement strand
GGCATTGGAATGGGCTGCCTGGGGATACCCTGAGGTGGTGGATTCACCATCCCTGGAGGTTTTCAAGATGAGACTGGATGTGGCATTCAGTGCCATGGTCTAGTAATGACAGTAGGGCTGGACTCAATGATCTTTGAGGTCTCTTCCAATCTGGTTGATTCTATAATATATGAAAATTTCTGTAAGAAAGGCATCTCCCTTTTTCTATTACTCCAAGTGGATGATTTGACAGAGCATTCCAAAAGGGATAAAAATATAAGTGTTGGTATGTAACCTATTTGTCCAGTACAGAGACAAAAGGAGAGCCAGTGTCCCAGTCAGGAGTGCTGGTATGGCATGCTGGTGTACACAGCCCATTTGGAACACTTATTTGACATCTCATAATAAACAGCAGGATTTACAGCATGTTGAGAGGTTCACTTTATTCCGATTTTTCTGGACACCAAAGTCAGGGGCTTCACTTTCTCTAAATTCCTAACATTAAGATGCAATTCAGTGTCAGCAGCAGGGAGCATGAGAGGGAGCTCATACTTGTCCAAGCCTCCTCCTCCTCACTGTTCTTTATTGCCACCTGCTGTTGGGACCTCCACGTGTGCTCAGGTGAAAAGGGACACATGGAGTATGAGCAGAGGATACCTTTGCTCTTATGATGGACAGATACATAATGGAAATGTTCATGCAGGCAGGAAGATATGCAGGTCTTTCTCCTCTCTCCCTGGAAAGATGAGACCATGCACATCATGCTGGAATCTGAGGACATTCTTGATTCTGGACAACCATTATGGGAGAAAGAAAGTGATGACTGGGAAGAGTACCAGAATTGAGAAGAGGAGGAAGGAACTAACAACAGGAAAAAAAATGCAGGAAGCAAGGGGGATGTTGGGATGTCTGACACTGATGGGGACTTGGTAAGAACAACCAAGTACCTAATCAGGCCAGTACAGCTAAGAAAAGGAAAAGTGGCTGCATTTTCACAATGCTAGGAAAGGTCAGCAGGTAGTTTGGTATGGCTGAAAGGGAAATGATTTGGGATAGCAGAGGCAAGGCTATTTTTAGAGATTATATAATATTGTCTCTATTTTTAGAGACAATATGCACTAAGAAAGACTAACAAAACAATACAATGGTGTCTATGTGTAGAGGGGTAAAAAAAGAGTAGGAACAACAGTGCCAAAATTTCAGGCAATAGCAAAGTGAGGTTATTTATGAGATTCCTCAGGAGTGGGGATGGCAGAGCTCCTGGAGATGAGTTCAGCACTGCCCCATGTTGCAGACAGACCAAAGGATGAATGGGGAAAAAGCCTGGAAAGGTCAAAGAACTGATTCTATATAAGAGGGTAGCAGTCCAAGGCAGAGCAGTCTGTTTGGAACCCATCAGATCCAATGGAAATCAACAGGTGCAACTAGTTCCATCATAAAAATTGATAAAGAGACCCCAGCAGAGACAGAATGAAAATGTTTTGCTATTTGCACTGGCTGAATGGATACACTGAGGTGTTCTGAAGTGGTGCTTAACTATTGCTGCCACTATCCACTGTGGCCTTCTACAACTCAGTGACAAGTGGCACATGCTCATGAAGTACCGTGCCCACCAAAATCAAGAGTGGCGTCACATGCAAAGCACAGCAGACCCTGTAGAAAGTGAATGTAACATTTCCACCTGTCTAAAACCAGCTTTGCTTCATGTATCACCATTAAGCATTTCCAGCCTAATAATTACCATTGCAAAGAATAAAAATGCGAGCCTAGCAGGCTTTTCCCATAAGAAAACTGGTCAGCTAGCTCAGACTGCTTTTTTTCCTGTCACATACCTATTAAATGCTCCAGACTGTTTAATGTGATAAAAATGTCTAGAATGGTTTTTGACTGAAAGCTTAAAGAAGAGTGTTCTTTGCCCTTGGCTAGCAAACCCCTTTGCTCCTTTCTCGGTAAGCACATGCTGTACTTCTGCAGCCCACACTTTGTGCATACATACAACGAATGTATTTCTGGGATTTTTATAAATCCTCAGATTTGAAAGACCACCCCAGGGAAATGTGAAGCATATACACACAGTATAGATGTACAATACTACATAGTGCTGCTTTGCAAGGGAAATTCTGGAGTTTATAATCAAATTGCAGATATTGTTGAGGGAAGGAAGATGACAGAGCACCTCTCACAGTCCAGTGAACAAGCAGAGAAATAACCAGAAATGTCATGAAATTGATGAAGAGCAAAACACTCTGCTGAAGCAGGCAGCAAAGGTAGAGTTTAGGCAAGAAATCCTATGGGCATTAGAAAGTTTTAGCACATGTGAATCTGTACATTCAATGCTATGTGATCCCTAGCTGCCCTCAGTCTTCGGCAGCTGTTTATTTTTGTATAACAGAAGTTCTAACATAATTACAATCACTCTAAATTTAGATGCAAGTATACAATTTATACTAAAAATATCTCTGGCAGTGAAATTATCCAACTTCACTGGTATACACTCTCCAACCCTTTCTTTTTACGGTCCTTTACGATCTGCATCTGTGGACTGGGTCATGGTCAAGGAACAGGTGCATCTAATTCCTGTCAGCATGTGTGACTTGCATGTTGCAAACTAAGCTGCATACCATGGAAAAAGCTTGAGAAGAAACATTATCCCTGGACACCACTCATTGTAGTTGACTCCCGCAGGAAACAGAACTTGCCAAAGAATGGACGACGTGATGTGACAGAAACATCACTCTGGCACAGTCACAACTGGATTGTCAAATCATGTATCAAAGTCCCATTTCCCATCCTCCTGTACCCTACTTGTTCCCAGAGCAGTCCTAACATCCTGAGGATCATTTTTTTGTTTAAAATGCTCTTAATCTCTATCCAAGACCCTAATTAACTCCTGTTCTCTGTGATAGGACCATAAAGTACATTGCCAGTCAAAGGAGCTGAAAAAGAAACAGCACTGTACAGGAAAAGAACTAAGGGCTTGGGAATATCTATGAGAAGGTTATTTCAAGGGAGGAAAATGGCTGCTTTTCCATAATAAAAACTGTGGGCAAAACAATTTGTACAGTAAAGATACAGACCCACCAGTGAGCATTTCTGGTTTCCGTTCTCCATAAGGTATCATTTTTCCTGAGCAAGTCACAATGTTCCCCTCTGTTAAAAGCAAGAATGGGTTTTTTCAGCATCACTGGGGAAGGTGATTTTATTGGTTTTGCAGCACTGGAATTCTATACAACTACACTATACAATGGAGAACAGACTGAGCAAGGTGCCAATGTCCAAAATGAATCTTCTGTGAAATACCTACACATACAAGTTGAAAGCTTGCATCAGAAAGGTGGCACACTGTGGGGTTGTTTGCTTGTTTTCTTAAATATTAATATAGCTTTTAGATCAATAAATCTTTCCTTTTGTCAGCACACTCTCCTCCAGTCTTTGCTTCTGTACTGTACAGTCCCCACCCATGTCAGAGGGTGCTTTGCATAATCATGGTATTGCTGAATTAAAACCCTTCTTTGCTCTATATACGCTTGTGTTCTTTGGGCATCTGAGTGAAATGGCACATGGAGGTAAAAGGGAACAGGCCCAGCTGATGTTTCTCTGGAAACCCCATTTCACCCCAACTAACACTGAGAGTGGTCTGCAAGGTGTTTTTATGCTGAGCAGCTGGCAAAAGCCTCCTGAAGGCAGAGAACAGGGCTGTGCCTACTGGGATACCAGGTTGTTGGCCAGGCCCTTTTGGATGAGAGATTAAAGCAAACATGGAATAGAGAGGCTACTGCTTCTCCTGAAATAGAAGTGGCCGGCACAAAACCAGAAAGCACAGATTTTGTAGTTACAACTTTCCCTTCCAAAGTTGTGTTTCTACTGTTTTATCCAAAATCTCACTAGCATGGGCTTGTTAAGGGTTAACCAATAGCACTGTTCACTGCTGTATGCAAACTAACATGCACAGAGATTTGCATTAGAAAGTGTGAACTAACAGAGCCCACCTCAGAGTGTTCTAGACTTAGCACATTAAGGGCACAGATACCGATTAGCTTTGCAAACAGGCAGAGAGATGGACACAACTATGCCCAAGTGAATTGTTACCAGTGTGTTCTGGAGACAACCACTTATCAGAGGTAACCAGACTAACCTAACTGCAGAAAAACCACAGAAATGCAACACACAGCTGCTTGTTCAGTGCCAGCAAAACCCAAGCCCTTTTGGAGCAGAGATGATAAAAGGAGCTGATCTAACTCACTCAAAAGAGCAGTCCTAACACTCCTTGCTTCTGCTTCCTTTTGGATGATCCCATTCCTCCAAGCCTGAGTGATCTCAGCTCAATCGGTTCACATCTGTGTGGTGGTGGAAAGCTCGTTATTTTCTGCTAGTTTCATGCACTATATCCTAGTCACACAGGAGTCAAGTCACGACCAAGCATCAGCACAAAGGACAGACTGGCAGCATGCGGCTGAAAGAAGCAAGAGCACCAACTTTTTGGTGGCAGCACACTGTGATACTGAGCCACCCAAGCTGGTCTCACACATGCTACTGGGAAAGACCATTGTGATTTTGAAAAGTGCCTAATTTTATTCAGTATACTTTCTCTCAGCTTTGATGCTCTACAGTCCATTTTTGTCAAGACTGTTGGTCTAATCTATCAGTTCTCAAGCAAGTTTGCTACTGCTCTAAATTTTACAACAGATTGCAAGCTTTGCTTTAAGACCTGGTTACGAAGCCATTTAGAAACTTGCTTACTGTAATGTAAAAAGGCAAACCTGCAGCCCAGAGCTACCACAGCTGGTAAGTTGAAACACTTTCAAGAGCCTATTTGTGTATTTATGTATTAATAAATCCTGTAATTTATTAATAAATTGAACAAAAAGAAACAGATAACAGATCTATTAAGCAGAACAAAGATGGGCAAAATTTATTCTTAAGTTTGTTTTTGAAGCAGCAGTTAAAGTACCACCTGATTTTAAAGTTCAGAATGGCAATACTTGAAAATCAGGCTGAACACAAGATCATGCAGGTGCTGGATGTGATAAGCAGAGAAACTGCACTTTCCATCAGAAATCCAAATCCACACAAAAGGTAAGAGGTAATAAGTACCTCAGGCAAACCCATTGCTGTGGCAGAACTATCAGATCTAGGAAACAACGGCTGCTCTTTGCAAGCTTGCATAACGGACAGTATTCTATTACAATTAAAGAACTCAAACTTCCTTTTGCGTTCAGACTGGGTCCTGGCAGGCACAAGATAATGTTATTCCTATCCAAATTTGCCTTTCTTTGTTGTGGTTTTGTTTTGGAGCAGAAGTGTGAAGCTTGGATGTAAACTGGGTCGATACACCAGGATAAAAACTAGCACAAGATGCAAAGCTAACAAAAAGGCACAACTATAAATAAGAGCTCCAGTCCTGCTACCTGAACCCCTATGACTGGGATCTTTGGCATGTACCACAAATTGAGCTTGAGGAACACAAAATCTCATCAGCAATACTACACTGCAGAGCAAAGCCATCCAACTGCAGCTGAAATTAAAGCATGGCCTCACAGACCTGCCTGAAAGATGATATGCCATAAGACCAGTTTACTCAATGTTGTTTACAAAAATATAATTAAAACCCGTACGCTACATCTTTCAAATTGCAGGCAAGAAAACAACAAAGGAATATAAAAACCAAGGGGTTTTTTTTGTTGTTTTGTTTTGATGGTTTTTTTCACACATAAGTATTATCCCTTTCTTCCTGCATCAAGAGTACAGAGGATCCTTGGTGAACGTGATGCCTCAATCCACCACTCTGTTCACACACAAAAGTCTTCTGGCATGAATTAAGTGGTGTTTTCAACTGGAATGAGGCAACACTTAGCAGCAACAGTGGTCAAAGACCAGATATACCTATCACACAAGCTGGTAACAGAGAAAAAGCAGCTCAGATTACAATAGCACATGGAAGGTTTATTCAAGTCTTCAATGGGCACATTTATGCTGTGCAGTGTGACATGCAGGTGTGCAAGTCAGCTCTGCTTTCTGGGGTGCTAGAACACCTCACTGTGCAGGTTGATTTCGTCTGTTTCTCAGCCACACAGAGATCCATGTTACTATAGTTAGGCTCCTTCCAGCTCATTTAGTGCTTGCCCAGGGGTCTTGGGAATTTCTACCCATTATAGTACGTAGAGCAACCATACCTTCTGCTCCAACACTCTAGTGTGAATGCTGTTTCACAGTACATTTACAGTCACTCAAAACAGGCTGGCTGAAAGCCCAAAAATATCACAAAGCAATCTTTGAAGCAATCAGAGATTATTTCAGACCGCAGTAACATTATCCAAGACTCCTCAGTAACACTTGTCTTTGTTCAAATCAACAGCCTGCAGTTCCTGAATCCTCCATAAACTACTATGTACAAGCAGTATTGCTGCAATCCTGTTTATGTGTTGGGAAAATGAGTACCTGCTCCCGTGGAACATAGCAAGACAGCAAAAACATAGCTCTCTAATAGATTTCTGCCTTCTAACTATGAGCCTCCTCAGGCAGGTGCACTACAAGGTAAGATTACTCCAGTAAAGCATGGGTGAAATCCAAACCCCATGTATGCACTCCAGCCTTGAAAACTGAAAGTTTACTTCAATAAATCCATTGTTTAAGGATTAAGTTGAAGCTGAAACTCAGGAAACTGAAGCAGATTCAACCATGAAAAGGTATGGATATTTTCCCACTGACTCTGACCCGTGATCAGTTACACATCACTGCTTAAGCAGCCAAGAGAACCCCACAAGGCATTTGCATGTAATGCTTCAATGTAAACACCCTCTAGCTAGAGCCAAGTGACCTATCTCAACACCACCTGGAATGCCATGTCAAACCTAATTTTTCTTATTCTGTAAAACACATAAGCAAACATTTATAAATGGTGACATTCAACATACACAGATGAAATAAAACTGCTCAGTCAACTTCAGGGAAGAGGCCAGTGCCTCTCTTATAAACAACAGGAGAGAGAAGTGGGATGGTGGGACACCTTGGAGGTGCAAAGGATGCAAGTTCCAAGCATTCTGCTGGCAGAGGATCATCTGATACCACAATATGTGAGACTGAGTTTCAAAACAATTTTCCTAACATTTTCTGTTTCTCCCAAAGCCCTTGACTGCACATAGCTAAAGAAGAACCTCTGCATCCATCCTACGGATGGTTACAAATAAAACTTGGCAATGGGACTTGATAGGCTCTGATCAGAGACAAATAAATGCACACACAATTTTTAGTTACTCCTTTTGGACACTTGTTGAGCAGTTAATGTGCACAGTTTCATAGAGCTCTGGCTGCATGAGGAGTTTGAAACTCTAAGCAGCAACAGACATTTCTCATCAGTGTATTATACTGGGAGGCACATTGCATATCTCCAGTGACACAAACCATCTGAAGCATCAGCAGATCCACACTTTATTCATCTTCTGTTGCAGGAAAAGGTGTTTGCCAAACATTTGAGACTGGTGCAGAATGAATCTCACAGAAGACAGTTTATGGGTTAAAAAGGAACAATATTAAAGGAGTAATAATATAGATCTAGCCAGAAGGACAGAGGGATGCTGATCCACAATCACCAGCCTGGGGAATCCCTAGGTAAAGATTAGCCAGTACAATTTCTTTGGCTGTGAAAATTTTGCTCAGCTCTTAATTATATCCTGTTTCTAAAGGACTTTGCACAGTTTCAATATAAATCGTGTTCTGATGCTGTATGACAAGAAAACAGTTGTAAAAGGTCACAGAAACTGGAAACCCAGTGGACATATAGCTTGATGAAGAAACAGATGATCTGGTCTAACTTTGGATTTTCTTCCCAAAGCAGTCCCACCTGCTAAATGAAATGGAATTTAGGCCTTACTAGCAAGTCTGACTGAATTACATTGCCTGGTTCACGTAGGATGAATACACCAGAATGTTACATCAAAACACACAGAACCTAGAGATTCAATTTCCCCTAAACACAATCATGGGGACTATTTTCTTGCACATAACCCATAGTAAAGAACATGCAACAGGTACAGATGTTGCTAACACCAATATTAACCAACTATAACAAGCAGAAGACAAGAGCAGTGAGGGATACAGGTAGAATGAACTGGAAGTGAAAGTACTTAAGGAAGGGTTTTGTGCATTGTGGACAACATTAGAACAAATTTGTTTAAAGATAATTAATAACGTGAATACAGTCTTGAATACATGACACATCAACCCTATTTTAACAACACAGATCTTGTGTACTTGTATCTTACAGAAGAAAAATGTTTCAGGACTGGGGAATATAATTTAGTTAAGAGACATTGAGAAATAATATTTGTTGTTAGTTTGTTGTTTTTTTTTAAGATTACCAAGGTGATCTTATGTAACATCTTTATTTCACTTTGTTTTTTCTTCCTGGTGATGAATTCTTGTGTATACACCCTTAGTGTACTCTTAATAGACACAGTGTCATGTTTAATATAACCTCTCAGAAAGCAGGGAGAAAAGTTAAAGCTAACTTGTTTGATTTTTTTCCACCCAAATCTTATAATAAATAGTACAGTTTTACCTTTTGCACAGATTGCTAATCTTATTTTTCTTTGATATATGCTGACATACAGTTAACCAGTTCCTTGAAGTTAAAATTTATATACACAGCACGAGGAACCAATGATCTTAAATTAAAAGAGCACCATTTGATATTTTCACCTTAATTTTCAGCATACTGTACATGCATTCAACTCTTCCTTTAAAAAAACCCAAAGGAATATGAAGAGGTTGAAGGGGAAAATTCTTCCTTACATCTCTTCGGGATTTGAAAATCAAATCTTAGTACACCTGACTCTATAGAGCATTGTTTACCAGATGGTTGGAAAGCTACCTGGAATAACAGATCCCTCTCACAGGCAACAATAAAGGTTATGAGTGACAGAAAACAGATATGACCTAAGAGAATAATTTCATTTCTCACCCTCCAGATGTGCAATGATATTAATTTTATATATCAAAGATCTATTTTCACCAGAACACCTAATCTGATATTGCACAATGACTACATTTGTGCTTTCAGCTAACAAGCTCAGCATCCCCAACTGGCCAGCTGGGAGAAGCTGGCTTATTTAGATGCACTCTGCTACTCCATCTAGAGTTTTGGAAACCATGGACTGCACTCCCACAGGAGTTTAGTGAAGAAACACCTCTGAGACTCAACTCACACCCTTTGCTGAATTCCAGTGAACCATTTCTTGCACTGTTACACATGTTTAAATACACTTGCAAATCTGGTCCAAGTAACATGTGAGGTAAAAACCACATCAAACGCTGCTAGGAACCTCAAAGTCCAGTTCTGCTGAAGGTACTAAGGTCATTGCCATTTCCTTCCTGGGGTCAAAATTCAACCTGGACCTCCCAATACCACACCTCTGAACATCACAAATACTCACTTTTGGCTTGTTTATAAGGTCAAATTTTGCAGTAACTCACACTGCCGCAGTACCTACCACATTATTCTAGGACAGCCTGGAAGCTCTTTCCAAGCATAAAACATACATTACTGACTCTTGTCATCATGAGATTCATCCCAATCTATTTTGAGAATTATCCCCACAGAAGTATCCACCAGATTTCCATTACCACACAAGCTAACGATGAGATGAGCAACCTGCTTCTACTTCATTCTGGTACTCCTCAATCATAGCTCTTTCTAATAGTCATTGCTAATAGTTGAGCCAAAGTAGAATTCATCACTTCATCATGTGGTATCTGTAATATTTTCATGTCAATTTTTCATTCTTATTCCATGCTTTGAATGTGCTTGGAGCCAAAAATATTTCCCCAAGATACATTCCAAACATTCATATTCTAAGTGCCACAGAGGAATTTGCAATTTATAGTAAGACTTAAACTTTGCTTAGCTTTGTAATTCCCTCTATTAAATCACCTTTATTAGAGGTGAGTGTTTTACCAGAATGGTAATTTCTTGAAAAATAAGGCTTCAGTCATATTAAAGGCAGCAAAACTCCTTCTCCTATTTGCAGTGATCCTTTAACATAGGCGAAATAACACAGATTGGACAGATTTAAAAGGACAGATTAAAATCAATATGAAGATGTCAGCATATCAAACTGACTGTCAGCTGCAAAAGATGTGACTAGTGGTGGAACTGCACTTAAGAATAAATACTGGCTTCATTTTGATCTGAATTTCTTCAGCATAAACTCTTGATGCTTGGAAAGAATAACAGGTACAGTTTTTGCTACTAGATAATTATTTCTCTCTATAAAATAAGTAAGCTTTTCTAAATTCAACATTTAGTGACTAAAAGATCCAAAGTAATCAGGAAGATTTATCTCCTAATGTCCTGCCAACTACATTCAAAATAACCTGTTTTCACATCAGGTTTTAAATTTTTTTTTAGATATAAAGGTAATACAGATAAACTTTACATTTTTCAATGCACAGAGACTGTTTTGTGATACCTCATTCTTTTGTTAGCTAGCCATATTAAAATTTTATGTGAAATTTAATTGTTTCTAAAGGATTCAAAGACTACAATTCTTGGACATAGGGACAGAGCTGTTAGTTTTAATAAATGACTGAAACAGTAAATCACAGTAAGTCAGTAAATATCTGATTTCAGTCAGTTTTGCAGATCTTCAAATGTTAATGTACAATAACTTCAACATGTTTTGTTAAATTAAACGGTGATACTGGCTTCATGAAAGATATTTATAAAAGAATCAAACACAAAACAACAACCAAAAAACCCAAATCCAGCATTAAGCCCTTGAAAAGTCATCCCCTGGAAGGGCCAAACTCATTCCATTCTGATAGACATGATTAACTTCCACATAAACACCTTCACTGCTCCAAAGGCAACAAGCTCCACAGACAACTTATTCAAGTGCTTCACTATCCTTTACCCTGGAAATGGTTTTCCAACTCTAAATAATCCTCACTTCAAAGATTTCCATGTTTCTTACCCTAGACACCACAGTACATGGATTATTTTTTCCCTTTTCTCTTTACAGAAACCTCTCAAGTATTTAAAAGCCATGAGTAAGCAATGATCAATTTCCTAATGATCATTTCCACAGGCTGTCTAAACATTATTAACTGATAAAGTGATTTAATGTTAAAGATGACTAATGAGAGAGACAGATAACAACATGTTCACTCCACACAGTGCACAGGCAGCCTCAGCTACCTCAGAGCCTGGCTGCCACTTCCTGGAAAAATTAATGTTACAACTTACAAAGAAAACTAATAAAATCTGTTGGAAACTTGGAAGCATCTTGTAGAGAGCAGAGAAACACAGCAGACAACGCTTCATAATGCTTTTAAGTACTCAGGGTAAGATAGAGGATTCAGATATGAATTTTCATATCTGCTTTTGCTAGAAATTGCTGGCATTTTACCAGGGCTCAGTATCCAAAAATGAATGATGCTTTGGAGTCTCAGAAACAGCCCGCACCTTTGCTGGGAGACAAACAGGCAGGCAACCAGAAAATGCTGGGAATACACTTCCATACTGCTCATGAAAGCACAGGTATTTTTACCTGTCGGATGCAATTTATCAAGTCTGCCTAGAAGAGCTCCAGAAGGCTGATAAAAAAGAAAAACATTCCCATGGGAGATTTGTTCATGGATCTGCAGGAGAGACCTGTAGACCCAACTGGCTCTCACCCAATGCACAACAGATATCTGGACTAGGCTGGCAACCTGCAATCTACCTCACAGCACAGAGGGACATAACAAAACTGGATATGGTCTGTATGACCGTGCAAGGATGTGTCTAATGTCTGTCTGCGGCACAGTAACAAGCAGGAGGCCTCGGGAGCATAACACCAAACATGGATTTTAGTGCAGAGCACACAATTCTCACTTGCTCTCCCACCCACTACGTTTGCAGCAAGTGGCAGCAATGGACATCAGTAAAATAAGAGTAAAGCTGATACACAGGGGGTCAGTGAGTTGTCCCTCTAATGCCCAGTGAGGAAATGAACAGTACGAGGCAAAGCTCAAGGAAGGGAAATCTTGACGAGCAAAACAAGGTGGCACAGTACTTACAAGAAAAGACCTAATGGCTAATGACTGCCTCACTTTCAGCTTGGCTGGTAGTTTTTGTTTTCAATTACACATGCTTTTAAATGACAAATTTGAAACAAATTCTTGAGACCATGAAGCTTTTCAGTTTCCACATAAAAGCCATTCCTGAGTAGCCACACTGCTGGTTGGTGGTGCCCTTCATGAATCATGCTGCACATGGGCAAGACACTGAAAAGAGGCGATGACCGTGGCTGCTTGGTGCATGCCTACTGCTGCTCCATAGGGATTGTCCCTCAGCAATCTTGGAGCACGTAACTATTACCAAGGTCAAAAGACAAAAAGCAGCACTGAACACATACAAGCTGCTATCAGGTTTTCTAACTGATGACTGGATGCAAACAAAAATCCCACTGGCAACCTGGATATTAAGACTTTATCGCTTCCAGGCTAAACAATCCCAAACAATGTTACTCTAATCGCACCATCTCTGTTCAGGAGCCACACATCCTCTGGGATACTGTGCCCACCACAGTACTCCAACAAATCCTTCCCAGAATTTTGTTGCCATCAACACAAACACCAGTAACTACCATTTGTTCAGAAGCCATGGGGAGGGCTATAACAACAACAAAAAATAATTCCAAAGCAAAGCCAGAACAGGCCTGATTCTTAGCTTTAATACTGGACTTGCATTAAGCCCTGCCTCAACTTCTTGAAGACACCTAGAGAAACTACATTCCCTTCAGGGTCTTTGAAACTCAGCAGTAGTAGTATTAATTTAAGTAGCAGCAGTATTAATTTAAGACTTCTGGCAAGTTCAGTACTTTAAATGATTTTTCCCCCTGAAATACAAGCAGTAATTAAAAATATGATTTCCAGTATGACCTATAATCAGGAATCAGATGTGCAGACTCTGCCAGAAATGACAAAACACACATGCTGTGACAGATAAGAGATCAGCCCACACTGGGCCAGTGGGCAGAAGTGATCCTGAAAGGCTGGCATCCCAGTTCGTGCAACTTGGCTGGGGGTATCTTGCTTAAAGGATAAGCCATCACAAGTTAGAAAGAAAAGTAGTAAATGATTTTGCTACACAGTTTCCAGATTACACAGTTATGAAACACTTTTCCTCTTTAGTCTAATTTGAAATCATTATTAAAATAAGGATACCCCAAAAAATAGGAACACGAGTCTTTAAGGGCTGCAAAATATAAAGAATTTTAGCTTAGTGCCAGACTGCTGCTTTTAGCTGTTTGAAACAGAAAACATACTAGGGGCCAAAGCACTTTTCCACACAGTCCTTATTACCACGTTTAGGTCACTGAAATAAATCATAGTATTCGCATGAGATGTACTACCTAAAATTTTCAATCCAGCTTCAGCCTGGATTAAAAAGATGCAAGGAATTAAGAAAGAATGAGAACACATGAGCTTTTCAAGACAGATTTACATGTAGTCCCATCTAAACCAAGACATGAGCAGCAAAGTCCAACTAGAACATCAGTACTATGATCTAAAATACTTAAAAAGCGTTAACCACACTTACTGCAGTTAGCTTCACTTAGCAACTACTCTGTGTCTTGGGTGAGGGGTTATTGTGTTTATGCTGGTATTTGTGAGACTGGCGTTGTTAAAATAAATGGAAATGGAATCTCAATCCATGATTTTTGAAAGATGTAACAAAAGAAATATCTACTAAGCAAAGAAAAACACAATACACTGATCTTTGGAACTTTCAACACATACTTTTTTCTAAGTTTACTGTTTTATAGGGAGAAAACACCGATTAACTATCAAACATAATGGAAATCAAAATAATTTTCTTAATTTGAAATTGTGATCTCTCTGGTCATTAAAACACTATCATAAGATGAGAGGCAGGCAATCAACAACGTATAATTAGTTGTTCTATAACTTCCTATTAATTGCCAAGGGTTATATAAATAATGTGTAGACACTACTCCTCCCTGCCCAAGGATTAAAACATGTTGTGGGTTCCTTTTCTTCACCAGGATCTAGACAGCTAAAGAATGCAGCTACTGTTACAGGAATCTTCAATGACATCGGCATGTTTCAATGAGTAGAACTAGCTGGCTAATACTTGCCAGTGCTTATGCCTATATTTAGATTTATTTGATAGTTGCAGTAAAATTAATGAGTTAACACATACTGAGAGTGTTCCCAGTATTTGCACCCAGCTACTGAGGAGAAACAGAACCTCAACCAAATTCCTTTTCCTGTTAGCTTAAATCTGGCCACATCCCAAAACTTTTTGTGAGTTAAATAATTTACACTCAGCCAGTCAAAATTTCCTGTAGCCTACATCCAAAGTCTTTCACAGGAATTTCAATGGGAGATTAAAGTACACTACTCCTGCTCCTGACAACAGCAAGCAGCATTTCAGAATATGCAAAGGCAAAGCTGAAAATTACAGTGGAAGACAATCACACTCACTAATGTAACTGAGAACTCTATAGTCCTTTTTTAAGTGTAATGAATTTGAAAATATTAAGATTCATATGATCACTTCACCTCAGTTTAATTACTCTCTCAAGAGAATATCATATGCATAAGCAGTGCCAGCTGTAATCCCTGATTCACAGTTTAAACACTTATGTAAGACCATCATCTGTGAGAGAAGAGGAAAGCCTGCATTACAGACCAAAAAAATTATACGAAACAGGGAAGGTGACAAACCCAGGTTTACCAATCCTTGAATTACTATGGATGGTTTTTAACTTGAACTCCTTTTGGAGCACTGCCAAGGACCTAGTATCAAGGGATGCTTTAGAGCAATGTATTCTGCATGCAAAAGTGCCAAGAGAATATGTTAGGGAAATTAAATCGTTCTGTTTCACTATTCAGCACTCATGGAAGCCTGAGCAGAGGCTGGTAATTAGCTAATTTACATGAACTCTGTGCAGAACAGTATTTAAAAGAATTCCAGCAGTATAGTCTTTAAGGGGCAAGACAGCCTGGCCTGACTGGGTAGCCAGCACGCATATCTTGTCATCCCTGTCTGAGGACAAGCCATTTTTAGCGGCACAAGGATGCGCAGCTAGATTTCTGAAAATAGCCACATCTGAAATTTTAGTTAAATATGTAATTTCCTCACAAAGAGTCTAGTCACTCTCTCATTTAAGTGGGCTGCAAAAGCTGGACCAGGAGAACCAAGGAATCTAACTTTCATTTCACTTTCCCTGTAGAAAAGTGGGCATTGTCCTTGGATTTATCCAACTATCTTTGTGACTGTGACCAGCAAAAGTGCCAGGGCAGGCAAAGCCGAACTCAGGAGAGCAACTGATTTACGTGCTACAGAGCAGCACACAGGCTGTGTGGATGGTGTGATAGCCTTCAGAAATACCACAGACTTTGCTGTTTATCTATTAAGGAACACTAACCCCTAGTCCTACAACTCAGAGCTATCAGGTAGGAGGTACTGCTTATTCATGACAACCTCATTCACAGGGATGATCTAGTTTCTAACAACAAACAGTATCCTACAAGCAGAGCTGGAAGCAAGCAATCACCAGTGTGTGAGCAGAGCTGTGCCTGGGCAGCAGTGTGTCTGGTTTGCAGTGCTAGCAACCAGGCCTCCCACCAAACTAGAGGGCCAGCAAAACCTGATCCTCACTTCTCCATCACTCCTCAACACACTGCAAGTCTCTCAGATGCTCTTTTAGCTATGAAGTCATGGGTACTGTTAGGGTTTGGTAGGCACAGTGCTGACCCACCTGGGAATACATCTGCCACCCACAAGTTTTGCATTCAAAAGGACAGTGCATTTGAACCTCCTCCTCTCCTCTCCCCACTACCACCACTTTGCCAATTTAACCACCAACTGGAAAAGATGATAGCGACCCCTGCAATACAAGGGGCCTCTTACATCTTATTTGTTGCATTGATAATTTCTTTTTAAACAAGTGGGAGGCTGAAGTCAAAGCACTTCTTGAGTCAATTTTCTTTGAAAATGAGTATTTGAAAGTCATTTCCTGCAAGTGGCAAATATTATCTCTACAGATTTTCAGACAGTGCAGGTGAGAATTTTATTTTGAAATACAACTACCTTTCTTGTATATGATGTTTTATTTTTCTAAACTCTAGTTCTCCAGTTTAAGGCCATCTCCTTCTGATGTTTGCAAAGGTAAAATCACGGTAAGTCAAGCATAACACCTTAGGTACAATGAACCATATTTTACATATAGAAGAACAAGTCGTAACTGCAGATTCGTCTGTTTTTATAGTACTGCTGATCTGTACATGATACACTGTCTCTCTCTATACTGAACAATTTTGTATATGCAACATGCATTTGAGAAGTAATAGTCTTTCTGATGATACAGCTTCAGATCCTGCAAAGGAAACACCAGCCCCAAAGCTGTTTTCAAAGTTACACAAATATTGCATCTAATCTGCTATACTAACATCTATTTTGGAATCCTGACAACAAGGAACTAACTTTTAACGCTTCCACAGCATTTGCAAGTTGGAAAAAAAAAAAAAAAAAAGAAAAGAAAGAAGTGTTCTGTGTCAACAGGATCCTCCTCTTCATGGAAATTAAATGCCAAAAACAAATATGGAATTCCCTCACATGGTCCTGTTGTTTTCTTTACTGTTTTCCCATAGACTTCAAAAAAGAGAAGTTTACACATGGATTTAAAATAAATAAATAAAAAGTTTACATTGCAGAAGGAAAAAAAAGGTGCACATTTCTACCAGTTTTGAAGGTTTCAAGCATTCTGCATGAGGCACACTGACAAAGCTAGTACAGCACTTCAGCTGAGGTAAGTTTACAGATATTACCCAATAACTTTAACTGAGAATAGCTGAAAAGAAAACAGACAAACTTTGGACACAGAAGACATGTTTTTAGGGCTGAAACAAACAGTGAAGGTGAAGCTAGAGAGTTTTCTTTCCCCCATGATCTTCTGCTGATCTTTCTGCCATTAGCAGCCACCCCTCACAGGCCCTAGGACAGAGGCAGCAGTTCTCTAGAGCAACGGTAACAGAAGCAGAGAAGAGTGTTCTGGCTTAACTGCTGGGACTCTTCTATAATAAATCACTATTCCAACTTGATGGAAACTCATTTTCAATCATTATTATCAAACACCACCCTGTAAGGCAGCTCTCCTCTACTACTCCCAAGCTTTTTATGTATAAGCCCCTGGTGCTCCCTCTGCACCTTCCACCCCACCAAACATCTCCCTCTTCTGCTTTTCTCTCCTCTGTTCAGCTCTCCATAGACTTCCTGTTCGGCTGAATCGGTGAGTTCCTCTGCTGTTACTCAAGCCACTTTGCTTCCTTCCTAAACCCTCATACCCATCTCATTTCTTCTTCTCTTTTATCATACTTTCTTCATTCCTTGTCCTCTTTCTCCAAATACAAATTGCTTAATACCCTTCAAATTCTGACTCCCAACATCTATTCCAATTTCTACCTCCCTTGTTTGTCTTTGACTTGTTTATCTGGCAGAGAGGCTTCTCTCACAGGCATTGCCTACCAAGAGTTAGTTCAAACCCTGTTTCAATCTCAAATTTGCAGGTCCTGTGCCATCCCAGGCAACCCTGCTTAAGCTACAGTTCTACAGCAGAAATAAAGTTAACATTTTCCCACCTCATTATCAGCACTATGACAATAAAAAGAGGGCGAAGCTGTAGGAGTCACTGCTAACTAATTCAAAATTATTGGAAAAGTCATGTGTAAAACTGTGTGAACAGTGTTGTATTTGTCAAACTTGGATGATTTTTTTATGCAAAATGGACATCACTGACTCCAGCCCACTTTAATCACCTTACATGCAAACTGAAAGAGCCAGAGACCACTCTGTCTGCATATTTTAGAGCACTTTCAAGGCTCTTAAGATGGAACAAATTACAATAGGTAACTTTTTTACTCACTTCAGGCTTTTTTCCCCATGCTAAGGGGAAGCTAAACACATTTTTTAATGAAGTTTTAATTTTTATAAACTGAAGAACATATAGTCACATTAGGGTGTTTTATGTTCCTACATTAAAACAGAAATCAAACAGCACTTAATAAAAACCACTCCTTTCTGATGAGTATGTGAAGAACTGGTGATTTTTCAGTCTCTGCTACTCTTCATGATATAGGCAATACAAAAATTTTGGACTAAGTGAGTTACTTGATCCCAAAAGTAAAAACTCGTGCAGTGAATGAACATTATTATGGTGGCAAACCAAGCTGATTTAAAACCCCCTCAGACTATCAGATATCAACTTACATGGCCCAGTTCAAGAATGATGGGATGGCTGAAGAGCGTGGGAAAAAGTCTGTGTGTTGGCTGCACCTGCAAAACTCTGCTTGCAGACATTCATGCTGAGAGTAAACAAGTAGTCAGCCTTGCAGCTATTTGCA
Source organism: Acanthisitta chloris (assembly GCF_000695815.1). NCBI lineage: Eukaryota > Metazoa > Chordata > Aves > Passeriformes > Acanthisittidae > Acanthisitta > Acanthisitta chloris. The sequence goes on along the minus strand of NW_008680393.1, from coordinate 78,465 downwards.
GAGTGTGCACTTGCTAAGATCCACTTCCATGTATAAAAGCTGGACTTGAAGGGCACAACATTTATGTCTCTAAAGTGCAAAACTGGAAATATGAGCCTCATATTGCAGACTGGCCATAGGAGATATCCAACACTTGAAATCCCAGCTTTCATCCCTATACCATTAAAGCCTCTCCTTATTCCTGCCAACCAAGGTCTGACACAGCTACAGTTTAAGGAGATGCCTGATGTTCCTTTCTACTTTGTGTTTTATGCATCTGTGTTTCCAGTACCAGCCTTGAGGGAAAGGGAAATCAGATTTTAACGACAACAAGCAGCATTGAAGGATTTGCTAAATGTGACCTAGGCATAGAGTCCCCACTCTTTTCCTGTCCAAGATCAGTGTCTCCCAACAGACTTGAGGCCTCACACTAGTGAACAGTCCACCAGCAGAGGAGTGGAGTCTGTACCTACAAAGACTCTTTCATTGCCAAACCCACTGGTATGACAGGCAAAGAGAACAGGTGACAGGTCACAACAAGATAAGGAACTGGAAACAGACATTTGACTGTTTTTTTACAGAAAAATATAAAAAATCCCAACACTATTAAAAAAGATGCTATGCACTGCTGAAGCTTAGTGATTCCTATCTCTGTATGTGTCAGGCCATTACTTTATATCTGGTTAAGTAAACTTTGCATTTGGTCAAGTAAACTCAGCCTACCAAAACATTGCCAAACATGGAAGGCATTGTCTGAAGGGAGAAACTTAGATGGTCGGGAGGATAGTTGCATATAAAACATCAATCAATTATGCAACCATCTGCATGACTCAGTAGATGTGAAAAATGATTCTCCTGAAGGAATGTGCTTAGAAACATATAGGACAATATTATTTCTCCATAACTTTCCTCTACTCTGCACTTCCAGTCCATTTAATAAACATAAAGGTGCTTCAACACTGTTATGGATTACAGAACATTTCATTAAACCTTAATCTCTCACAGGAAGAAGAGACTGTATGTAGTCTGTGGCTGTTTCACCCAGACTTCACTTCCCACACTGAGATACCTCCTGCTGCCCAAGTATGAAACTCACTAATATACTACAGCCAGACCCGCAAAAAGACTATTTTGCTTCATAGGACATAATCCCAGAAGAGATTTTGCCCTTTTCTGAAATCAAGCAATACACAAAAGCTGTCACCCTCCAGGTAACCATCAAGCACTGATAACTGCATTACTGTAGAACAGTCATACAGCAGACATCTGTATTACAGATACAGGGACAGATTTTCAAAATGGCTCAAAATTCCAGGCTTCAAAATGACTTCACTCCTTTTCAGGCTCATGATGAAGTGTGTGAATTTTCAAGTGCTCAGCACCCAGTGAGAACAAACAGTCCTGTTTGTATCACTTGTATAGCAATTGGCCATTTCTCTGAGGACATTATCAAAAGCTGTTCCAGCTTTGTTCTTTCCAACAGCGTTGCTGCCTAATGGCACCAAACATTTCCTACAAAATAAAGATAGCCTCACTTAGCTTTTAAAAATAATCAGTTTGAAAACTGGGGCAGAGAACATGTGGAATGTATTAAGTTGTCCTGATTTTCAGGAGTAGCTGTCAGTTGCTTTGCACGAGACTCAGCCATTCTCTCCCTGTGTAAGCTTTGCATTTCAGGAATTTGAAATTTGCCTCAGGGAGTAAAAAAAGTCTTTTTTTGGCAAACTCAGACATAAAAGGATCTGAGCTCAGAGATGCTTTGCCGCTTTGCTTTCTAAAAAAAAAAGGTTCTCTAACATCTGAGTACATCTGATCACTTGTGCAAGCAATAAAAGCAAGTTTACATAGTCTGGTGTTTCCCTCTACACAAAATATGTTTCTGTTACAATTATAATTAAAGAAACAAGAGCCAAGTGTGCTGACCAAAGCCCAGTAGATGCTTCAGGAAAGACTGTTCTCTACTTAAGAATCTTCTGAGAAAAGCAGGAAAAGCAGAGACATGACATTGTTTACCCTCATTACTGTTAGTCTGACTGCTCTTCAATATACATGCATGTATGCATGAGCATCCTTCTCTAGGCAGTTGTTTCTGTAGGAGCAACAAGTAGCTTAATAATAAAACTGAATTCAACTTCAGTATAAAATCTTAAGAGTTCCCCCCCATTTTTCTTATTTTGAACAAGTCTTTTTTCCTCATATTTTCTGCTCAAACCTGAAAAATTAGCCAAATTCAGGGACTGCTTCTTGACTTCTATTTTGACAAAAAAAAAAAAAAACACTTTAGAAGAATCTCTTAAATAATGAATAACAAACCCTACGTAATAATAGGGAACCAGCAGTGCTTGCAAAGCCTGCATCCCACTCAGGAATTGCTAACAAGCTACAGAACTTGAGTGGTATCAAGGCACTTCAAGGTCTCCTAATCCCTCCCATTGCAATGCCACACCTTTACTACTGATTCTAACACATGCAGTTCCTCAGACAGTAATCTCTCTGCAGTGCAGTAGTATTTTAGGCTTTATAAAACTACAAGTAATGGCAACAGTTTTCAAGTTCCTAAGGGTCAAACTTTAGCTTTAAATTATGCCTCAGTTAAACTTCTGTATTTTCTCACTTTGCCATTTTTCCCCTCTCTTGCACCTACTGTCCTTTGTGACAGCTCCTACATTTCAGAACACTCAGCAGAACCATAACTTACTCTAAATTTGTTGCTCACGCACTGCAAATATACTCACAGGGAAACCTGGGCATCACCTTTAAGACAAGGCAATTCAGTTCAGACAGAAAATGCCAGAGTTGAATAAGGTAATATGAGAATGCACAAAATATGCAAGTGAGAACAACAATCACAAAGCCAAGCCAGATGGTATAAGAGATGGTACTGAAACCAACACCTACAGCACTGAGGTAAAACTGCAGGAATAGCACCACCCTGCAAAAGCATAACTGCAGCTCACATTCAGCACAAATCAAAAGCAAACTGCAATCCATTGTGAAATTGTTCTTCACTATTCCACCAGTTTACAAAAATGCAAAGACTTCACTTCTCCACTCTAACATTACAGCCTTGTTTTCTAGCAAACTGCACTGAGATGTTGCTTCTCTGACATCATTAATCCCCATGGAAAGCTTAGAATAACTGTTGGCCTGAAATAGGTTCTGTCATCCCAGATCAACTCAAAAGTAGTCCAGCAAAAGTTTTTCTCTCTCATTCTTTTTTTGGCTGTACATTGTTACCAGGGAGCACAGCTAAAGAGTAACTGCTAGGAAACAGAGTTTCCATTCCTAAAAATCACAACATATATAAAGTGAATTATTTTTCCAATTGAGGCTGATACAGAGATTCAAGGATTACTTACTTCCAGAGTGTAGACTTGCAAAAAACCCAGAAGATTTGTCTGTATGAAACATTCAAAGATTACTAAAGCCAGAAGAGCTCTATCTCTGCACAGCATTATCCCCTTAAAAGAAGAATTTTCTAAAGGTATTCATCGAAATTTACTTTTGGGGATCATCAGGGAAATGTCTATTTTAAGTGGAGTGCAACCAGATGGGTCATGTTTTTCTTTCTCCTTTTCTCCATCTCAATGACTAATGTCCCCAGCATGGGGTCAGGGTGGTTACTCAGAGATGTTTTACTCAGCAAACAGGTCCCCTGCAAGCAAGCTTTGTGCAGAGTAAAACTGACAGCTGAGACACAGAGATACATAAGAAGTCATGAAAGCTGTTTTCTTTGCAAGAAGTCATGTACACGGACTACAAGGTTTCTACAAGGAAAGCATGCTGCCTGGGTGTAAAAAAGACACAATTGGTTATACAGATATATAAATAATCAGACTGCTCACAAACCAAAATTAAGAAAGTAATCTGGAAAAAGGAAATTTGAGACATGCATGGTTGCAAGTGTAATGCTGCACTAAAACTTGCTGTCTTGAATGCAATTCAATCATTGTTATGAATTTCCATGGATAATTAACAAAGTGCCATATAAATTTTTCTGAGATGCAGGAAAAAGCAAAGAGAGAAGCAAAAGAAAACAAGGGTGGGGAATCAAAATGGGATATAGAGATTTGTACATATTTCATTCATTTTCAATAGTCTTAAAAGGAGCTACTTTCACTTAGAGCTGCTTGTACTTAGACATTTCAGGAAAAAAACCCAAAACCAAATCCTTACCTTAAGTAACTTCACTTCTTCCCAACTTTAACTCTTACGAATAATTCCCTCATTACAGGTTATTTCTGTTCTTACTAGAAAGCTTCTTCTACAGTGTATTTGGGCACTCAAGAACCCAGTAAAATCCTGGGGATCAATGTGGCTGGGGGTTTTTATCTTCTATGGCCATATGGTAAAACAGAAATATCTTAGCACAGGGTTATGACAGTCTCACTAGCTTGAGTGACACTGCTGATGGCTAATAGCATCTAGGTACACTGTTGAATTTGGGTTTTTTTGTTTGATTACTTGTTTTATCTCAGCATTTAGATGTGTAGAACTGGCTGAACTTGGTCGATGACTTAGGTGAAACCATCTGTGCAGAATTTATTAGTCCATTCGTTAATGAGTAAACTGCTGAGTGCGACATGAGAGACTCACAGTGTCTGTATAAAGAAGTCCACATCAATTCACAAGGGGATGCAAACATACCCCTGAGTGACAGCTTTGCTGGGTGTCATAGGAAACCAGTCTGAGAAAACACAAGTCTTGACTCTGTGTCTCTGAAAGGTTGGACAAAGACTTTGCTAGCACTGGTCTCTGGGCAAGCCTCAGTTAATCATCCACAAGCCCTCTGCCTGCTTAAGTGTCAGGCCCTTTGCATACCTAGTCTAAAGAGGATGGGAGGTACACATCTGATGAATAAGATGCTGGACTGGGACCTTCAGCCAGTAACTGAGATGTTCAAAGCCACACACTCTGAATTTGACCCTTCTCCAACTAACAAGTAGAAATAACATGGCAGCTGCATGGTGACATGCTTATTACTGAAGTTCTGGGGAAAGAGAAAGGAATTCATCAAAACCCAAAGCCTGAATGACAACAGCTTTGCAAGCAGGTGGCACAGCAGGCTCTCACCTTTTTCTCACCATGGAGGAACCAAATACACTCCCGTCTTTGTGTTCACTCCCGATTACAGGGATAGAGTCAATAGGATGCCCAACAAACAGAGCTTGCCTAACACAACAAGAGAGGAAAGCAAATCCTAGACAGCCATGTCTTTTGCTCCCACTGGGAGCTCCTTGTAGTTTGATGCATGCTGTGCTAACACTTACTTGCTAACAATGTAGTATCACCCATGCAGTTTGGATTTTTGCCTCAAAAAGAGAAGCAATGAACACTGGATTTTAACTCTTGAAGAAGTATCCATGCATTAGCATGATGATCATACACGGTCCAGACAAAGACTGAACCACCAATGATGGCCATGAGGTGATACTTAGGAGAGAGTACTTGATCAGACCAATTATGGAACAACTGGGTTTTGACAGAAACTTTGAGCCATAAGCAGAATGCTTATATTAAATGGTTTTCTCTATGAGTTTTCCTTTCATGAGTTTGTATAATCAACTTACTAAATTCCTAAGAACAAGCTCTAAAAAACACAAACCCAAGCTAACAGATATATAACCTAATCTGCTAACTCTGACTGAAATTCCACTATTGGAACCCCAACACAGGTGTCCAAGGAGAGATAGCAGTAGGATTACTACCTACTCCTGTTTCTGTATTTTTTCCTCCAGGCCTCCCTCCATTTTTATGATGGCCTCAAAACTGTGGAATCACAGTGCAATGTAAGAACACAAAACCTTTCAACCAGAAGAATGACTCAGTAAATTAGTTTAGAGCTAGAGCAATAAATTGCTGTTCATGGTTTTTATTTCCCACTAATTCTGTAAGTCTGGCCCACCTTCCTTGTCTCTGGCTCCCACCTCAGACTAAAAAGTTGTGAAGCCTTAACAACCCTGCTGCTAGCATGAAGGAGAAATTGCTTGGTTCTTTCTCCCAAAGAGGCTTTTATGAAACATTTAGACTTCACCAGCTCAGCAAACAGAATACAAAACACTGCCTGTAGCAGAGAACATCAAGGTATGACACACTTGAAGAACAGAATGAAAGGGCAAGTAATTTTTTTTTCGTAGCAACTGATGTTAAATTTCACAAAGGGGGTACTAGAGATTTGTAAGAAACAACATGCCCTGGTTGCTTTTGTTATTCATCCTCTTCACAATAAAAGGTCTCATTCTGCACTTATAACAATTAACTGTAGCAAACAGAAGCAGCAGGAAGAAAACGGAAAGGAAAAACATCTACAAAAGACAACTAAACTTCCAAGCATTTATGAAAGAGTCTGAGGACCAAAAGAGGCAACATCTGACAGAAAGGTGACATAGGTATCCTTGTGAGACAAAAGCTCTGGCTGTTCTAACAGTCGGACATTGCCAGGCAGCTCACACTGGTAAGCAGCACCAGGCTGGGTCAAAACAAGGAGTTTATTAATTGATGGAAAGTCACTGTATCATTTTATTACACAAGAAGCACCAGAAATGCTTTAAACAAACTGAATTTTTAAAATTTTGCTTGTTGAATATAAGCTCTCATTCCCAGTGTTTCCAGAAAACTGCTGTGCTAAACAGACCTCATCCACTGTGCAATCTTGGATACTTGATTAAAATAAAAGGATGTTCTCTAATACCTGTTATTTCAAAACTTCATATGCGGGTTTTTACTTTCAGGATTGCTGTGAGAAACCTATTTGACTCCAAGAGAGGTTCAAACAAGCTTCCAAGCTATACAAAATATTAAAAGCCAGCAAGGACATAATAAGATTTAATTACAGAAGGCAAATGCTTAATGATTAAATAAAAATGAAGATGAGCCTTCATGGGTCACAGGTTAATGTTGTTACAGGTTAATGCTGGACCCCAATGCTGAAGTTTGGTTTGGTTTTAAATAAATACTTACTGATACTTCTTAAAGACAACTTTAAAACTAAATCCAAATGTAACCTAGTAACTTTTGGCATTTTGAGGCTTAAACAATTGGCTTAAATAATTTTATTTTAGGATACACACATGCATCCACATGCACCAAACCACCACTGCAGCTCTGTAGCAATACAAATACTTTTACAACTCCGGGTATTTTCAATACCAGCCTGGGTATTATTGTTTTACCATTGCCAAATACCTCATTATCCACCTGATTTCTGAACAGCATGTATTCTCCTTGGCTCCATATGAATGCCAAAAATGACTTCCACTGCTGTTTGCCAGTTGCCATGCTACTGTCAACTATTTCATCCCTTGGGAATACAATATCTACCCACAATTTCTCAAACTTCTATCAGTAAGCTCTGCCTAGCACTGACTGTATTTCCAAGGAAATGGTAACATTTTTCAACTGTTCCAATCATTGTTTAATAGTAACAACAGATTCAGTTTAGGCATTATCAGTGACACTTGAATCATGTGTAATAACAAAGTGGAAAACCAAGATACAGCGATACTCTGGGATACCCATGGAGAATATGGAGCTGAGAACATGAGATGAGAGAATGCAAATTGTTTGGCCTGGAGGTGAACCTGTTTTAATGATGAAAAAGGCAATTCCAGGTAATTCCTGTATGAGGAAGTGCTCCCTTTTCCCTCACTGCTGGGTATATGTGTAGACTTTTCTGCACAGAACAGACTGCAGAGAAGAAGACTGAAACCTTGTCAGTTGTCCACTATGAGATTCATTTAGGTACCTAACCCAGGGCCACTGGTGAGAACATTTAAGCAGACTGACCACTTCATAGTGATTGTTTATCATAGTATCAGTTTATCACTGAATCTCATCCTAATCTCTCCAGGAGAATTTAACAGATTAAAGACCATAGCAATGTGCTCCCACAACACACAGATATGCATCAAGGAGCAAGAAATTCAGAGGTATACCACAAGGAATTGTCTGCTTGAAACCTTGGATTTTCTGGATGAAAAAAAGTACTTCTAAATGCAGGCCACTGACCCAATATTTCTTGTTCATCTGCAAGCTTTGCACTCAGCAGTTTCATCAGCTGCCAGTGTTTCCTGACACTTGTCCATGAGCTCAAAATGAGTTCAAAACTCAATCATGAAGAAGTCTCCCATTTAGCAAGTGCAAGAACTAGATGAAACACTTAGCTGATCTTTTTGTGGCTTAAGTTTTGTCATGACAATTACTGAGGTTACAGTGAACCAAAAAAGAGCTAGGCAAGCCCAAAAGCTATGTCACAGATTTGTTAAGCTGCACTTTGGGAGTGCTTCTGGAATCCTAACAGCTCCCCAGGCAGCCCTGCTGTGCAGAAGTATATGTCTACCTCCTACATCACAAAGTTCCTCTTCACAAGTCAGTCATCTATGTCATGATCTGTGGCAAGTCCCTCACAAACTGAGCAGGTTCTAACTGTGGAAATAACACTACTAACAGCTATACCAGACACCAGTTTCCCAATGGCAACAGCTCACATGCTACAGTTGCTCCCCACTGTTCCCCAAGCTGCCTCCTCAATTAATAAAGGTGTCTCTTCTGGGTCTTGGCTATTTTAAGCCACTGGATCAGTAAATAAAAACTTCAGTGACACCACCAGCTCCCTGACCTTCCTTCCAACATCAGCAAGTTGCTTGTATCTCTGTTAATAGACATGATGCTCTAGCAGTGAACACATCACAGTACAAACAAGCATGCGTGCATTTTCCTTTATTCTTAAGAGCAAAATTGGCTCCTGATGAGGTTCACAGTCTGACATTTCCACATAAAGCAGTGAAAGATGGTATAAGGCTGACATTTTAAAATGTTATAAGCCAATACTGCTGTGAAACACGCAAGACTTAGAAATTACATGCCAAAGTAAGACTTTGTTCTTCAATACCCTTAATCAGTTTCATCACACTAATCACAGGATAATATACGTGAAGCCAAGTCATATATATATATGTACTCACACACACAATCGATTGAGAGTCATGCAATAGTGGACTGAAAGATTAAACTGATGCATTGAGAGAGGGAGAGATTCCATTAGCACCACATTTGCAAGTTCTACTCAATTGCAATTTCTAGTTTATGAGTGAGCAACTTACAAAGGAGTTCTGGACTGGATGGATAAACAGTGGTCTAATTAGACTGACGTGCTGGGAAACTCTTCCTTCTGTGAAGCAATAAAACAAGACAGTCAGTATAAAACCTAGTGTTATCTGCTAGATCTCACTATCACAAAGACACCCTCCCATAGTCCATAAAAGGACAGTATCAAGACAAACACTTCAGAACAGGATTTGTTTACATCACTGTTAAATCTGACATGAGAAATGCTTTGCTACATAACCCTGCACAGAAAAAGATAGTGTTGGTAGCATTGGAAGCTCTGGCTGAAGCATGCCATTCCCCACTGCACCATGCCAGGACAGCTTTTAACATTCATAAAGCACCCTGAATGATTAATAATCATCACAAAGGAGCAGCTGAACAGTGTTGCCACATTTATATCTTCCCAGAATAAATGCTAGCTGATTTTAATTGTGTTTCATGTCTTCCTTAAATGAGCAACATAAACTTGGGAAGACTTCACTTCAGAATGAGTAACAGACAAGCTCCAGCAGCACGGGACTGCTATCAGAGGAGTGGAGCATGAGCATTACAAAATACAGGGACAATGATCCTCCTGCATATCCATTCCTAAGGTTTCATCCTATTGCAGCTAAAATGTTCAGCAAGGGCATGTTAGTATCATCTGCATTTCCACACCACCTCAGAGCTGCAGTCACAGGTCACGTACTAGTCTGTCTAGCATCGTGCCAAAACAGAACCAAAGTTATTCTGTGTCCCAAACAGTTCATGAGAAATGTAGCCAGAGATACACATAGGTAAACTGGAGGGATATGAGGTGCCTTGAAGTAGTGAGATAACACTTCCTGCACAAGAGCCTCAAAACACTAGTTTGTTTATAGAAAAGAGATTTCACATGAGGAACTGAGAAAGGATAATAATGCAGCTTCTCAGATGTTACAGTGGCATCTTTGGCTGCAAGAGGTCACAAAAAGAGTATAAAGGTCTTGAGTTGAGAATGGAAAAAACAAATAACAAAGCGTTGGCTCCTGGACTGATCAGAGTGAGAGCATCTTGCTTAATATCGAGAGAAAGGTAGCAAGGGTGACAGCCACAAGGAATCATGAAGAGCCCCGGAAGTACAAAAGGGCAGCTGACATTTGATGTACAAGAAGACAGGAGAAGGAGAAGCAAACAGGACAGTGACACCATCAAAGAAGCAGGCTAAAAACTGTGAAATCACTTCAAACTGGTGAAGTAAGCATGCATTTATCAAGGCAAGTTTGTTACAGTAACAGGAAGATGACATAGTAAGAATTAGGGGAAACAATTAGATGTGTGTAGAGATAAGCAGCTTTTTCCAACAGATATTAAGCATCTGACATGCAGCAGTCTACAGTCTGTGACCCAAAGAGATCTGAGTAACTAATTGAATTGACAGTTAGAGAAGTGTCATGGTGGTGCTAACAGCACTTAAGGTAAATCAAGGGCACGAGGGAAGTAGCAGAGAAATTTGGGGGAGACCAAGGACAAAGAAGGTAATGAACAGCTCTTTGACTCTGTGTGTGAGTTTAAGAGAAAAATGAAGAGGAAGACTGAACATAACCAAGTGCACCAACAGTAGATGGAGCTGTGAGATAAGAGAAAAAAAATAACCTTTAGGGGGAACTAGTTAAAACAGCAATTCTGTAAATGAAGGCATAAAACCCTTCATCTTAAGTCATGATGGACAATACACAAGAGCTGAGTTTGGTATGACGGCCATACCATGTCAGCAGAAGGAGCTGAAACAACCTGTCACTCTTTTTCCTGCCCTTAGATAAGCAAACCCTGTCCATGCTTAATGCAGGTTAAATCCCTGCCAACTTACTGTCAACCAAGTGCCAAAGATCAGCCAAGCACTAGGCAAACACAAACACAACCTGATTTAACAACCACATTGAGGGGCCACTCACACTCTCCATGCTTTTCTGTCTACACTACATGCTAATATAATCTGAAATTTTTTCACAGACCACAGAAAGAAATTTGTCCTATTTTCAGAGTTCTCTTAAAATTAAAGGAAGTAATTATCAGAAATTTGTTGATCTCTAGAAAGGAATAAGCAATACTTTGAGGTATGGGCTAATAAACATTAACAATTTCTAAAAAGATCTGTGGAGACAAACGGTATCACTCTTTCACCATAAGGAAGTCTATAAATGAACTTCACCAACACAGGCTCTACTTCACACCCAGATTCAAAACAAAGCTAAGCAACTCAAACTCCAGATGGAACCGTGAATTTTACTTGAAACCTTTCTGTAAACAGGAAAAAAACAAGCCCTGGTCCTGTATAAAATGGATGCCTGCAATAGGCAACATACAGTGAGCCCGACAAGCGTAAGAACCGCTTCATTTGTCAGGGATCTGACAACTGTTCTAGGACAGATATTTACATCTGATTCTTCTGTGAAGATTCTCTGAAAAAGCAAGTTCATGCCTATAAGAAACTAAGGCACAATAATGAAATAGCTTCTAGCCTTGTTCACTGAAGATCAATCCCATTAATGCTCCTGTGAGTACAGGCAACAAAAGGGAAATTCTATATAAACTTTAATTCCCATTATCCCTCCATCAGTTTTATAAGAGATTTCCAGTCATCCTTTCTCAAGGAAAGAACTGGAACCTTCAACACAATGCTGCAAATCTTTTTGGAGGAGAGAACACACAAATGATCAATTGACATTATCACAGCTATTTTTCAGAGACGTGGAAAAGGGCCTGTGAACAAAAGCTTCATGGCTGCTCTCAGCAGTCAACCTGATAAAAGGTACCATCTGCCCTTAAAAATCTTGCTTCTCAACTTAGGAAAAAAAAAAACCCAAACAAGTATTTTATATATAAGCACCTGATTCGCAATATTTAGTAACAACGCAAGAGGTGGAACTCAGACTCGACCAAATCGCACAGTGCTAACTGCAGGCTGGGGCCTGCTTAAACAAGCTATCAAACAGATTGCCAAATGGGAATTCTGTACATAGCTACAGGATAATACATTAAAGATCATGATTAATTTTATCAATAGTAACAGACTTGAAGAACAGGGTAAGTTTCAGTTTGTAGTTACATAAATGAGTTGACAGTCACATGGCTGGCCTGCTATACATCAAGCAATCCATTTCTCTTATTTTTCTGAAGCTGAGCTTTAAATCATGTTGTGCAATTTATTAACCACCATACTGAAACCCGCTGATTATGCTATGCATGCCAGTACTCAACTAAGTCATTTCCAGACACAGTGGAAACCACAGAACTGTTCTTGGGCCTTCAGACTATTGACATACTAATTATTTGCTACTTAATAGTAATGTATAGCTAGATATAAATTACAACATGGAAGGGTTGGTTAAGTTCTTTGTTATTCAAAGCACATTTACGTGCTTTTTTTTGTTAAATCAGCATCACAGCAAAGACATAAATGGCACTAACAATCTAGCTCAACACAGGAAAGAAAACTGTCACTGCCAGACACTGTTCCTCACTGCTGCCAGTGTAGCAGCTGAGAAACAGAGGGAATCGTATAGCACAGAGTCCATCCCCACTTCAACCTGAGCATAGATTGCCAGTCCAGTTACCACCACACTGACAGGCAGTAAATAAATCCCTTCTCACCATTGCTACAGCAGGGACAACAGATATACAGACCCTTGCCTTCACTTCTACTTGTCTAACTGTAACCTAAAGCTGGAGCCAAGAAACAATTCCACGATGAGCAAATGCACAGCTGCTGCTGAGACGTCCTGCTTCCCACCACAGAGCCTCTGCATCTCTCCACACTCAGTGAACTTTGTTCCTAAAGACTTGTCAATAAAGAGATGACAACAAAAGGGTTAGACACACAACTAACAACCTATTCAAATGTGAATGGCACTGCTAGTGTATGACCAGGAAAGGAACCCAAAAGGGAGGGAACAGCAAACATTACTTATTTGTTTCTAAAAACTCAAACATCCAAAAGCTGTAAGCGAACACAATAAAAAATAATGGAGCACTATTTAGATCCAACAACTGCCAAAGCCAACAATACAAAATCTCTCTGGTCCTCAGTGTAGCTAGTCAGCTGTACAGTATGCTAAAAATTGAAATATTTCATTCTTGCTGAAGCAAAAAATTTGCAACTGGAAGCACTGCAGTAGCATTCCAGGCAGAGCAGGAATTTGTGCCATAATACAAGGACTGCTAGACCAATTGGAAGATTAACAAGAGGGCCAGCATTCACAACACTGCTGAATAGGGACACAGGAAGAAGGGAGAGGGAACAGCAATCCTGTTGTCTTTTCTTGAAAAAGAGTGATCTTGATAGGTTTTATGAACACAAATTACTTCTGGCCAAACCACATGGATCAAATCTTCGTAATTAGTACACAACATGTTAAGAGACATTTCTATAAACCCTGTAGCAAGCAAGTAGGGTAAGTGGGGGTTGGTCCATCCAAGTGCGAACACTTGCATTAGGCTCTTCAAACAGTATACATGAATTACACAAGGAACACAGGAATTAAGACAGGGAACACTGCTACTTATCTTAGGGAAACTGCTTCACCAGGTGCTGACCACTACAATCTAAGCTGACCATTACAATTTCCCAGTGGCAAAGACATTTTACAATGTATTTATTTTATTTTAGGTGGAAAAAACCAAACCAAACCTAGCTCTTTCCTTCTTTTTTCTTATTTTGCATATGAGTTCACTGATGAAGGTTAAGGTTTGGATTGACAAACAGATGCATGAGCGCCGCTGATGGAAACTATAGCAAACTATAGTTGAATAAGGAGAAACAGCAAAATGAGTCGGGACAGAGAACTGCTAAGAAAGCTTTATACCCAGGGCAATACAGCATGGATCTGCATCCTCATATTTCTACTCTATGCTGGCAGCAGATTCATCTTCGTCTTTAGCATTGCCTTATATGTGCTTTAATTGCATCATGCTAATAGCAGTCGACATTTTACAAAACGTTGGAACTAGGGGTTAACGTTTTAAGGGAAGCAAAGGCTGTGATTTCAAGGTGCTTTACGATTGTAAGGAATACTGAATTTATCAGAGGGCTATAAGAAGAACAGGAAGAATCACATCCAAACTGATGTGGGAAAGAGAGTAATCCAAATTTTGAGATTTGATGACATTCTGATTATGTATTTCATAAAAGAATCAGCATACAGTAATGTGCCACATCTAGAGCAATGCATGGAAAATGGAGAACTCTTATTTGCTGGACTTGCTGCTTCTCTTTTGACTCAGTCATCTCTCTGGTGGCTCTGGGGCACATAGCTACAATGTGACCCATCCACCATTATATCCCTACTGTGAAATCCAGGATTCACATTTGTCAACAGGGATACCTGACCTGATGCAAATAAACTATAGCAGAGGTTCTACAAAGGGGGTAAAGGAAATTACTTTTAAAAAGTATAGAGAGATGGCTCTTCCTGAAAAGTTCTGCTTTTACCTTGATGTCCTGTCACACTGACTTTAGCCGTAGCCTCAGAGTATCTACCTGTATGCAGGCTTTTCACCTGAACACAGTCATCACCTCTATATACCCAGCTGATCCTGAAAATTCCAGCAATCACTTGCCCAACCACCTGATACCAGTATTATCTGAGCAAACCCAGTGTGAAGAGCACTCATTCACTTAAGGAATTCAAATTGCATAAGCCCACAGCAGTGAGTGACACTGCATCTTCCTCCTACAGCTGCTTTCTGCAAGGACTGGCACAACACCAATCCTGTGGGCTCAGGGCAGCATCTCTCTATACCATGGAAGAGCCTTAAACTCTGAGAATGTTGTTTCTGTATACATTTTTGGCAGCACAATCCTTACCAGACCTCTTCAGAAAGACTCAAATTTCAAAAATATATGCCTGCTCAAAGTATCCGGCAGCAAGTTTGCTCTGTAGCCTTAAGACCTCAAAAAAACTCATTCTGCCTTGAAATGACAGTTACACATCACTCTTCATTCCCACAGCACTCAATCTTTTGTATTATTTTCTCCCTTCAAGTCAGAATAATAATACATAAGGAAGATCTCCAAATCCACAAGGCCATTTGAAGAAAAAAAATCAACATATACCCATACCCCAATTGTAAAGATTTGCAGAATGGTCAAAGAAAAGCCCATGGTTGCCACAGAGAGTAAACAAGAACCTTCTGCATGACAGGCTGTCACAGGAACAGAGAGAAAAAGCTAAGAAATTACTTTGATCACAGCAGCAACTGCCTCATTCACCTTGATGAAACCCACTGTTTGCTACTAGAGGCATCACTGATCCCTTCCCCAATGACTCAGGAGTCATAGAAACCTGCCACTGTATAGCAGGCACAGAGAAATCATTGCACCAAAACAATCAGCAAACATCAGGGGATTGAAACAGGACCGTGCACCCCTACTTCGCACTCTGAAGGTGCCACTGGCAAGGTCCACAGACCTTATCCATACTTCCCAAGTACAGCAGGGCTCAAGGGATATCCTTCCCAGAGTGCCAGGACGAGAAAAGTGGCAAAGCATCAAAGCAGGTAGGGATTTCTTGCAAACGGACACAAATTTTGTGCTCAAAAGGTATAAAATATACACATGGAACATTAATTAAGTGCTAAACCCTACCCAGCCTGCAACCAGTGAAAACAGAACAGTAATAGAAAATAGAAATAGAAATTTACTTACACTTGCTGTCAGCTGGGTGCTCCAAGCAGCACAATTCTGTGAGGGATTGCAAAGAAAAAAAATGAAGCAGCAATGATTCCCAGAAATTTCACTTTGTGTTCTTAAGAATTAAAACCTGTTTGCTAAAGTTTGCTACTGGCCCCACAGCTGATGGCACATCAGTGCCAGCAGCATTCACAATTGCGCAGGTACAGCCACATGATGCTGTCCTGTTTACATTTTCATTTTAATTCAGCTAGTACAAGATGAACCTGTAACAACGCAGCAACTCAAACTTTCAGCTGTGTTTCCCATTTTAAAAAGCATTCCTTTAGGAGCTCAGTCATGATGAATGAGCTTTGAATATTTTCATGTCTTTTGAATGGTAATGGCTTCAGCACTGGAAAATTTTTGTTCAAGGGAGAGTTCATGAACATGCACAAATATACATGATCTCACTATGGTCAAATGATCCTGATTAGAATGGAATTAAAACATATGCAGACATTTAAAACAGGACTGGAGTAAATAAGTTCCATTCTAAGAGCATCAAGTTAAACATTTCCAGTATAAACAATTGAAAATGAACTTGATGACATTTTCAGTTTGATGTATTTAGAGATGTAACAGATAATGATACTAAAAAACCAAAGAAGTATAATTTATAGAGGAAATATGCAAACTTGCAGAGAGACAAACATTTACCTTCATCCAAGTGGTTGTACTATATAATGTAAACAGTTGAAATTTTCATTTCATTTAATAAGACAGTTTTGGCAAAGATTTTCATTCTAAGTTCACTATTAAAATGACAAATTGTCATTCATCACCTAAATGTTCTAATCAGTTTCGATGTAGGAAGTAAATCTAACCCAAACTTCATGCTACCTCTGTTTCATCTTGTAATGGTTATCAAGAAAATGCCACAAAAATCATTCCTGTTTATAATGATTTGCCATCAAGTTTTATACAGAAAATTATCCAACATAATTTATAAAAAAAAAAGTAGACTGTCAAATACTTCTAACTGTCAGTGCACGAGAAAATAAACATTATCAAGCCAAAGCATCCTATATTGAAATCATGTGGCCAGTTCAGTGTGTTCTCATAACAAAGCCTTATACAACGATTTCACTTAGGACTTCTAGGAAGTCTACTTAGAAGTTGAATAAATTTGCACTCAAGGAAGGCATCAACCATTTCATCTTGCACATGTTTAAGCCTATGATTGTACACACATCAATGCAGCTTGTCATGGAAAAATACTAAAGCATACTTTTATACCTTTCAAAGTAAATTTGCTATCATTTTGGTGAAAGAAATCCTCCACTTGAAACAACTTGACAGTAACAACTTTGGGTTTTGCTTCACTTACAAAAATGCAGGCAATGGTCTGTCTGCATAGGCACTTTATCATTTCCTTGCAACCTGAAACTCCTAAAGCTATGAACCAATTCTTTCCCAAAGAAAGATGGTTCTCTTTAGACATTCTTAGAATTCCCCATGAACATTACTGAACAGAGGGACTATTCATTGTGATCTTATCACTTACTCCCACATATTATATATAGTCCAAAGGCTGCTCCAGTGCAGGCAGGTAGAATGCAAGTGATTTCATTGGACTGCACTCAGCCCTTACGGACCTAATTCCAAAGCTGTGTGGACTGAGCTCAGTGAAAATGCATGAAATAATTTACAATAGTTACTCCGTGGTTTAAGAGGATCACAAATGAAGTTACATCAGCTTTCTTTTTTAAAGCAAACCACGTATCTCTCTGATGTCTTATACTTGCCAGAAGTTAAGAATACAGAAAGAAACCAATGAATTCATATTTGCCACTGTTTACAACAGATATTATCATGAGAGCCGTAAAACCACTGCTGAGCTGTAGAGCTATAACTAGTTTTTTACAACTGTCCTCTGAGCTTATTACTACCTATGCTAGAACTGCCCAGTAGAAGATAAGTTTGCAACACTTGTTCACTCTCTTCTTTCCTCTAGATTCCGCAAGACTCCAATAACAAATTGGCATTTCTGGCTTTTGCAGTCTGAAATTTCTTCCAAGGATACCATTTTTTGAAGAATTTTTACTATGAATCAGACAATGAGTTTGAAATCAGAGTGCATTCTGCCACTAACTTAGGAAGAACTAGGATTTCATCCAAAGAATGTTACCATATGCTATTTAACAGTATCTGCAATGTAAACTGTGAAATACAGCCTGACTGTTGGAAGAACCTGAAAATACTCTAGCTACTTCCTGGTTCCTAACAGTTCCAAAATTTGCCTACTACAAACTCAAGATGCTTTTTTTCTAGTCTCTACAAAATAAAAAATTTATGAAAATAAAATAAAAGGAAAAGGCATGTAAGTCTAACAAGTTATTTCACCACGCAAAAACAGAAACATTCCTAAGTATGCATTTTTTACCAGTAGTGGAGCTGACTGGTTTCAAGTTATCAAAACTAATGAAGAATAGGAGTGGCAGGAATTTATACAAAGAATGGAATTCTTGACACTTTAAAAGACAGAACTTCTTGGCTCAAAGCATCTTATCACAAATAAATTGACCACATGCAAATTGGCAGTCAGCACAGCTCCTTTAGTTACATGGCTGGCGAGATAAAAGATGCATTTAAAGAGTTTTAAAAGAGAAGAAAGGGGAATGACCTGCAGAACTAGATTTGAGGGTGATCAATATGAAGAAGTTTGTTGTTGGGAGGAAACAGGGTATGACAAGCACAGTACATCAAACAGGGGACTCCACTTTCCAGCTGGCAGTGCCCTGAGCAGATGCCATACTATAAAAATTCCAACTGGCCTGGGGAAGCACTGCACCTAGTGCTGCACACACAGCAAGGTGTGAACCTTGGCCTTACCTGAGCATTCCCTACCAGACAACCAGGGCTGCCTTGCCAGGCAAGTAGCTGGCTCACTGCAGGCTCCAGCTGCAGCACCAAGACCTCACAGAGGCAGCTTAGATCACCTTTGTTTCAGTTCAGCTGCAGATTTAAGCCCTAGAGCTATCACTAGCTGCACAGTGCAGCATATGCAGATTTATAGTTCACAGGAGATAAATAGTCTTCACCACACCACAGGCAAAGATGGTGATTTACAATGGAAATTCTTCAGGTAGATAACTCTCTATTATGTATAATTAGGATATCTCTTCCCATTCACACAACTCTGAGCTTTGCATGCTGTAAATTTTGAACAGAGAAATGTGAAGAGGAAATGCTTTCCCAGATTCTGTTGCAAACACTGCTTCATACTTTGCCTGCAAAGCTTCTGTTCTTAACTTAATTTCTTAATTAAAAAGGTTCTTAATTAACAGATTCTTGCAATGTTTCATAAATTTTCTGCAGGTATTCGAACCATTCTATCTACTTTGAGAGAACTGTGAGGCACTGGAACAAGTTGCCCAGAGAGGCTGTGGATGCCCCATCCCTGCAAGTGTTTAAGGCCAGGTTGGATGAAGCTCTGAGCAACCTGTCTAGTGAAAAGTGTCCTTGCTTATGGCAGGAGGGGTTGGAATGAGATGATCTTTAAGATCCCTTCCAATCCAAACCATTCCATGATTCTGTGATTTATTTAATTTTATAGGTTAAGTAAAAAAGAAAATTTATGTGATTACATCTTACAGGATTTCTGACACTCTTCGTGAAGATCTATAGCCTTTTCTTTAAAAGGAAAGAGCAAGTATTTACAGAAAAAAAGCCTCTAAAATCTTTCAGTATTTCCAATTGTTTCCTTGTCTACACTGTAGTAGGCATGTCTGTGGCAAAGAAAGCCAACAATTCCTCTGCCAAAAAATCAGAATCTGTTATGTGCATAACTAATTAAAATGAAAATATAAACTATCATCTGACATGTAAGATAACTCCCAATTGCACTCTAGAATTAAATAGGTGTTTTATATGAATCGCTGTGTATTAGACTAGTTTTGCCTTTATTTATGTATGCATACCCATCTTACTTGCAGTTCTACAAACCAAAACTGAATAAACAAATGGTTCACCATTGATTAATCTGACTCAACTGGTACATGGTTTATTTCATTTATGTTTAAAAAGGAAAGCGTCTTCCACGTGCCCCAACTATACCCACCTTAATTTACCAGTAACGCGTCCAGGCAGCCGCTGAGTTGATGAACCTTTGCTTCTCATCAATTTGCAATCCACTGTGGTTCCCTACCAGCAGCTCCGTGCCACCCATTCATATCAACTGTTTCTCCATGCTGTCAGCAGTCTTCCACCCATCCATAAAAAACTCTTTGACTTTATGTCACTAGAAGATTACAGTTCAACACTTCTCCCTTGAATAGAAGGGCTGTCAATTTAGGAAGATATCACTGACTTCAAATCTGATGCATTTCAACTAAAACAGTAACAGTCCCCTCATTCCCCTTCAGTCTATCCACTGCTGGCTCATTTCTAGGGTTTTACAGCAGTATTTTCCAATGTCTTGTGCTCTCCTTGCATGCTATTGCGTGAGTGAAAGACAATTCCACTCTCTGCCATTCCCAGAAATGTTCTCCAGTTTAAACCAAATCAGACAAATATATAAGAAAAATAAAAGGAATCAAGAGTGCAAATTCTCACAGTGGCGCTTTCTCATGAAGGATGTGCTGACAGGTCCTAAATGACTGAATGCATAAAGGAGACCTTAAAAAAAAATATTAACCACAGTCAAAATAAAAATCTTCTGTATTTCACTGGGAGTTTTCTTTCCTGCTATGTTTCCATTACAGCACACTACTGCTAGCCCAGGAGTGCTTGCAACAGGCTTGTAACCTTTAAAATACCTTAAATATTCTGAAGGATGCAACAAGAGTCTGACAAGAAAAGTAGTAGGAAAAAAAGGTTTCATAAAAGTTAAAATATTTATTCAAAGAAGTTAAATATTCCTTTGCTGCTTTTATTTCTCAAACATCATCTTTCTTTCCACTGAGTGAGGCCTAACCTGCAGTGGAAGATTGATTTATCTTAGCTCTATCAGCTTTGCATCATTAAAATACAAAGTACATATCCTCTTGTATGGCAGACACATCAATTTTCCTAAGATGACTGCTTACACCCTTGGGCTTGTATTTGTTCAATTACGTTAGCCAGTAAAGCAAATAAACAAACGTCTTACAATATTAACTGGCAAAATCATAATCAATGCAATTTAAATTCAGGTGAGAGTTGAATTCTAATTATCAGATCCTATCAGAAACTACATTTAAAAGAATTTTTCTCATCCAAGCAAGCCCAAGCTGCACAAAGCAACATATAGAACCATTAATTATATCATTTATTCTTAAATAAATAAAAGGTTGCTCATTTGTTTACCGCAATCATATTCTCAATCTAACCACCCCTTGATATATCAACTTATCTCCAACTTTACGGTTGGACTCGATCTTTGAGGTCTTTTCCAATCCGGTTGATTCTATGCTTCTCTGTGAAAAATAAGTGGCATAAGAACAAGCCTACTCACAGAGCAGCTTACCCACAGTGAGAATCACCTAACTGACAGTGCTGTTCTGTCTAGGAGACAAATTCTTTCTCCTAAGGATTGAATTCTCTCACCCTGTACTGCAGGGCACAACAAAACTGTTATGCTAGAATGACTTGTACAGGGCATAGAGGAAAGGAAAGAAGCAAAAGAGGGGAAATTAATTACACTTTGCCTCCCCAAAGGCAAGTACTTCTGCCCACGTACACAGACAGAAACCACACAGTGTGGTGCCTTACTCTCTCTGCCCAAGGAACTTCACAGGTTGATCCAGTGCCAGTCACTGCTTTGACTGTGACTGGCTGACCCTTAGAAACAGAGGGCATTCATTAATCCTCGTATTTGCCACCCTGGCACACAGCTAGCCCTGACTGCAAACCTGTGAAATGATCTGTTAGCACATGCCATTCTATCACATTAGCCCTCTCCCTTCTACATCTCTCGATTGATTTTTAATCAAGCCAATAGTGCTTTAACAAGGCACAGGTTCTGCATTCAAGACAGGCTAAGAAGTGCCTAAAGTCCCCAAGCAAAGCGCTAAATTCAAGACAGATAAATATGTGAGAAATACTGTGATAAATCACAGCATAATGTAAATAAATACTTGTGTCTATATTATCACAATATCATCCTATGACGTCAGATCATCACTGCCTGTTGCATCCCAGCATCACCTAACCTAGAAATCAAACTATTCAGTGCTGCCTCTGCAGTTATTTTCCATTTTGCTCATTCAAGAAAGAAAAACAAAACGAATAAAAAATCCCAACCAAAATATGACAAAGATAAGTCACTTGCCTTCTAATTTTACCAAAATCTTCTAGGAAACCAAGTAAGAACTCTATTGTGCCGCATTGCAAATGGAAAAGACATGCTATGAGAATGCTAAATGAATGCTACACTGAGGCTGAACAGGACAATAAAAGCATTGTGACAAATGGTTTCAGTGTCCCACCACAAACTATTTTCTCTCTGCTTTTAATGATAACTGGAAGTCAAAAGGAATGATAATATTGATTCTGCCTGACATACATCTCCTACCAGAGAGCAGACTACTGTGAAAGAATGCCTGGTGACAAATATTATAGACAAACACAAAACAGTCCCACCCAGCAGACCACCCAGGTCATTAAACACAATTCCATTATGCATTCCCTGAAAACACTTGCAGATCAAATCCATTTGGTAAGAAATATTTAATCACAGTCATCAAGTATTGGCCCCAATCTATAGAACTCTGTGCTTGTCTGGAGTAGGAGCTGGGCCTTGTGCTGTTATTAAAATGAGGACATGTATAACTACAGGCTCACTGACTCTTACACAAACATTCAGTACACATTATGGAGTAGTGGTACTGCATCCACCATTTTGCTACTTGCCCTTTATTTTTGTAACCACCAAGTACTGGCAATAGCTCCTTGTACAATATGAGCCAGGCACAACATCCTTCCAATAGAGGTCACACATCTCTTCTGATTCTCATGTAGATCCAGTCACTCCTATGTTTACCATATAGACGGAGTAAGTAAAATGGCCTTAAAAGTCATCAGCAGTCCCATCTCTCTCTCCAGTTGCAGCAATACTTGAATATGCCAAATGTAGAGAAATAAAATGCACAGGAAAAGACAGCAAATTAATTTTTAACTGCCTTTTTTTTTCTTTGAAAGACAGAAAATAATTTGAAAATAATCCTATGTCTATAGGAGAAACAGGAAAGTATCTGGAGAGACTAATCAATTTTTTCTCCATACGTGGATATATCCTAGAGCAGTGCACACACTCCCAAATCTCAAGATCCCTAACACAATAAGGCATGAGAGCACTCAGAAGAATATCCCAGCATAATAAACATTTCTTTTTACTAATCTTAAAATATTTTGCCTACAAATGATGCTTTTTAGGCATGGAATGTAGTGAAAAGCTTCTCACAGAGCATTTAGTTTTATATTTTTAAGAATTAATTCTGTAAAGCTCAGCTGATAAGCTCCTGTTAATTATAATGCTTTCTGTGCTTGCCTTTCATCTGAGGTTCTGGAAGCACTTGGAAAATCCGTATTAGGTCTCAAAACACTACTGTGAAGAAGGTATATTCTTTCTGCACAGAAGACAAGGTGCAGACAGCCTATGTGATTTGCCACAGGTCACCAAAAGGCTCTGGTCCTAAATGGCACTCGGCAGAGAACAGCAGAGCTGTTCTCTCCCACACCCTCAGCCCCAGTCGCATCTCACAACTACCACATCACTTATTTCTGTCCCTCATAAATATCTTATTCCTTCTTTGATTTTCAGTCACAGATTGAACTGGAGTTCATGGAGGCTGGAGAGTATTTCCATGGAAGGTACTCTTCCAGTTTGGGGCAGTTGTATGAATTTCTCTTCTTTAATCTGAACTGGCCTACAGAGACACAGCTGCTCATTAGAGCTAAAGCAAACTCTGGCTGGTATAATTAAATGTTGTGCCTGCAAGGCTGCAATATCTTCTAGTATCAAAGGTTTAAAACCTCATTTTCAGCCCTGCCTGAGTACTTAAACCACTACTATAAAACTACAATGGATAAAATATCACCTGAAGCTGATTAAATCTTTACTAATGTAATGGAAGAGTAGCAAACAATCCATTTGGATTTTTCTATGAATATTTACCTGTACTGCAGCTTTTGGTTCTGCAATGGAGCATATTGTCTGCCAACTCCTTCTAACCCAAGCCCAAAACTTCAATTTCTTGCTGCCAATTGTCTGCTTCAACAAATCATACTCACACACATTAAAATATGCTTTCATTTGTTTAAAATGAAGACAGCAATTCAATCTGAAAGGATTTATGATAGCTGCAACACAGAAGTGAGGTGGGAAGATGACAAAGTTGTAACAGAAAAGCACTATCACATAAAAAACAGAAATAAGGCCAAACATGATCGATTCTTTTAATAGCTACTTAAAACATACTCAACTTCCTACACAGACTTGTATCAATGATTCTAACAGGATAGTTGATGAATGCACATCGTGTACTCATAACTAGAACCAGAACCACTCAGACACCCCTAAAATCCCCACTTTTCAGAGGTAATCAGCACACACAGCATTTAACCTTTGCGCTCACCAACAGATTTGCACAAAAGCAGGTTCTGGTGACAGCAAACCTCAGGTGAAACCCCTCTTGAAATGCCATGGAACCTGACTGACAGCTCAGATTTGGAGGTGCAAATCAGTTTCACACTGTCTATATATACTCAACCAGCTTTAAACATCACCTAAACCAAGCAAATAGTGAGTAATCCAAACTTATCAGTGAGGTAAAGCTGGGGAAGCTTGTGTATCCCGGATACCACCCATTCATTAGGGTGAGGTAAGTTACATTTTTGAACAGAGAACAAACCACTTTCACATCTGGTCATAATTTAGGCTACTTATTGAATCACTCCTTGACAATACAAGACACGTTTTCATTCATATTAGAAATCATTCTGCTGCTTAACACTATTCATTAATTTGAAGTTCTTACATTTGGAACCATCATTTACTACTCAAACAGTACTTGGTGACATGCAGAGACTAAAGAGTTGTCAAACAGAATGACACGCAGTTTTTAAAAGTTAACAAAGCTGCAAAAGCTTTCAGAAAAATACAAACAACCTTGCAAATAGTATTTTGAAGTTGCAAATGTGAGCATAGTCAGCACTACCAGGGAAAAAAAAAAAAAATAAAAATAAAAAAAACCTGGAATGAAAACAACCTTGAATGTAGGTCTGCAGTAAGTCTGATGTGCAGTGCTTATAAAAATAAAAGGCTGGAAGTAGCCCCTTTGGTACATAGTAAAAGACTGACTTTGAATGTTTCTCATACAGGTCCCATTAAAATGAAAACCTAGACAGGCAAAGTGAAGACCTGGTCCCAAACTAAACCAAACAAAACCAAGGTCACCCAGCACTTTTGCATACCAAGAGTGAAAAAACTGCCATTGTGACATGACCGTCCCTCTAGTACTACAGAGAAGGGTCACTGCCAGCTCCCTAAAATGAGATGCATTCCAAGAGAGTGTACTTCCCTTGAAAATAGTTAGAGGTGCTTCAATTTGCTTAGAGCTAAGCTCACCTGAAATAAAAAAAGGCAGCAATGCTACAAATATATGAGTGTGTGTTTGGCCCCAAAGGGCGCTGCAAGTTGGAGAAAAAAAAATAATAAATCCAGTCTTATAGTCCCCTCAGGCATGGGAACAGCTCTTGTGAGAGTATATGGACACATAATCTAAAACAAATCAGTCAATACTTGGAAACCACACAGAACACACTAGTCAGAGCCCCTTGTTTATAGCCATTCAGCTGGCGAGAAAGCTGCAAATCAGCTGCATTAATTTTATATCATATTTTTGAATTAAATCTGTCTGCTCTTAATTTTATCTTCTTAGTATGAATCTTTATCAGATGGCAGCAAATAGAACATGGATTCCTTTCCCTATAAAGGGAAATATACTACCCTTCACTAATGGAAAAAAATCCCAGAAAACCTCACATTAACTAACAACTCATCTAATCGTTCACAAACTTTACACACACACCCACAGAAATCATTCATACAGCTCATGTTGCAACCTGCCAGTCCCTCTGAATAACATTCAGGCACTAGTAATGGGTATCACTGACACTTCAGTCCAGCTTTCCATTGCTAAAGAAACACTTCATTAAACAAAATGAAAAGAAGGAGTATCAGGTTAGAAAACAATGGCTTTTGAATTCTTAGTTTTACTTAGGCTAGACTGGCATTTTGCCACAGATTTTCAGCAGAGGCTGAAATCACATGTAATTCTGGAGAGTGCCAAGGAAAAGCAACAGAATTTCCCACTGTGCCTACATGAAGCATCTGACATTTGAGCAGAACAGGGTGTCAGTAGCAGCTGTAGCAGCAACACCTTGAGAGGAACCTCTGCTCCCGCTCTGTAACTACGGAAGAGGCCAGGGGAAAACTGAATGAACTGCCTGGTAAAACAGAACCTGAGATAAGTGAAGAGGTTTGGGGGTTTTGTTGCTGCTGTTTTTAAAGGGGATTTCAAGCTTCATAGTTTCCCTTCAGTCATTAGAGTAACAGGGTTTTTTTCTCAGGTCTTCGTATCTAATTCAAGCTGTACATTGGACTTTGAGTTTTCTCTCAGATAAAGGGTTATGCTTTCCCTGGGTTGCGTTAGGTAGACAATCCAGTGGCTTGTCTGTACTCAGGTTACTCTTCTCACACGGAAGTTATCACCATTTCGAATATCGTGGTCATGCCAATTTGGTTTAATAAACATGTACTTTAGCAATAAAGTGCAAAAACATGAATAAACCATTGGCTTTAGAAGGCAAAACAGCAACAGATAATTCTATTCACCTTTCATAACATATTCAGTTAACATTTAAACTGAAAAGCAGTAAGTTTTGCATACACTGTTTCCAAAAAGTATTCTATACAAAAAGACAAAGGGAAGGCTGATTTCGTTCCCATGCACTGCCTGTTAATGGTGTGAGATCTAAATACCTACTGTGGAATTCTAGTCACTACGTGACTCAATTGTTAAAATGATTGCAACACCATTCAATAATTTAATTATCTGTAGCAAGAGCCCTTAGATATTGAATGGTTCTGAAAATACAGGACTTCTTTAACTAGGAACCAGGAAGCTTCTCAGAATACCATCAATTGTTTATGAGGGGAAGAGTTAAGAATTAAGAGCTCTTGACAATTCTTACATCTCAGCTTCTAAAGCCTGAGACATACATAAATTAGCTTAGGATTCTGATGCCAAGTCATTTTAGCATGAATACAAGTTGGGTAATGCTTGCATTTAATTATCATATAGTATCACAAAATAAAATAATAATTAACTTCTTTTAAGTAACAGATTTATTTAACAGGAAGTCAAGCAAAAGCCAGAGTCTCAGACAGGTAAGTTCTCTTGTGTGTGGAATCACAGCAAGCAGCTAACTTTTACAGAGTGTGAATTGCATGTGTAACACCACAAGGACTCCTAGTGTGTCTCTGAGTATTCATTAGCAGCTTTGGAGGGCAAACTGGTGCCTATCCCTTGTGTCTGGCCAATATGACAGTCCTTGCATCAATGATTTGAAACCTACTTCAGTAATTTTACCCCTTCATGAAACCAAACCCATTTACTCACGAGGAATAAGAAAAAAAAAAAAAAAGATTTAAATCAGTTTGCAATCTGATAGCTCTGCTGCTCACTTAAGACAGGTTTAGGAAAAAAGGTTATTCTTTAAGATCAGCAAACTATGCTTTGGTAAAGTCTGGTAGGTAAATCTCCTTAAAGCAATATATTGATAATATTCAGTGAAATCTGGTCCTGACTCTTCCATATACAAAATGTTACAGGGAATCACAAAACACATCTTGCTTCCGGCAAGATCCTGCACATAAGTAAAGGTCTAAAGGTGCTGCTGCTGCTCTTGCTACAACCTCATGCAAAAAAAGGAAGTTGGCAGCTGCAGCCCGATGAAGCCGGTCGGTTTACCTCTGCTTCAGCCACTGTGCCAGCCAGAGGTAGGAACCAGGCACTCTGATCAGGGCTGTGGGAATTTGCAACTGTGGAGTCTGAAAAACCGAGATTAAAGGTAAATGCACCTAGGTTACCCACAGGAAGGTGTGTAGTGTGAAGGTGAAGGAGGCAGAGAGCACAAATAAAAGGGTATGCCTCAAGCTGGAGCAGAAGGATCTCATAGTGGGATGGGGAAGATAAAGAACTTGAAGTTAACGGAGCACAGTGAGAGAATAAAAGTTAAAGCAAGTAGGGGAGATGTGACTGATTTCAGAATTCAGATGATGTATATGCATGGGGGAAGGATACAACATCTGGTTTCCAAAATGAGCAAGGACAGGCAAAAAGCAGTTAGGAACATTAGGATCCCTAAGCAGCCAGCAACAGTGGTTCTCATTCCCCCACCTCCATTAATTTCTGTTCTGTAACAGAACCCTTCTCTGTAAAGCAAGCTATCATCTAAAAAAAGGGGAAGATAATTCACTGGAGCATGGGAGCGTGCAATTGAGCAAACAGAACGATTCCAGACCAAAGGACTCAGACATAAAACCTCCTACTGTACCCAGCTTTACACCCTGTCTCAGCATAAGGAAAGATTTACCTGATACATATTACAATAAGGAGAAAGGAGGGGGCAGGGACCAACACTCCTAGCACAAGGGTGAACAAGGGCTGTTTCCTTTACACTTGCAGCAACATGGGAAGTGCCCTACCAAACTCTTTCTGCCTTAATTTTGCATGGGAGAGCAAGCAACCCAGGTTACACCCGTTTCTACCAGCAAGCTGTCACACCCTTCAGAAAAGCCCTTGCTCTTTCATTGTCTGTACATGTCGTCCCATTAGCGTTTTATTATTATATACTCTCTGCCACTCATCATCTTCACTCCTCAAGACAGCAACATTGACCATATTGTTAAGGAAACTTCCTGGTCCAACCACTCTGCCCCTCACACCTGCACCACCTGAGGTAGGATGGAGGCTCCTTGGCAGCAGCAGCTCCAGCGAGGTGACAGGTGCCCTGCTCAGCTCCCTGCTCACCCCACACTCAGTCACCCCAGGGTTCCCAGAGCACAGACCCAAGATGTCCAGAGTCTCCAGGTCTGTCACCTGGCTGGGCCACAGGTCCCTGTGCCCTTTGTTAGGCAAAGGGTCAGCAGTTCATGGCCTCTTGCCTGGGGCTCCTCCACCCAGAGCTCAACCTGCAGCTGCACACCCAGTTACCTGCATTAAATAAATATATAACAATATATTAACAATACTTAAATATACCTTAACAATACTACCTTGAAATAGAATAAACTGATGAAACCCAGCACCCAGCACTAATTCTGAACTAAATTAATTTCCTCTTTGCATAGTTTGTTCCTCACTCAATCCGGTCCTACTTTGACACAGATTATTAACAGGGATGCTTTAAAGTTCTTCACTCAAAACTGAGATTTTATGTATAATGTGCATTTGATTGCATTCAATTCTGCCTAACTCCAATTCTCTTCAGTGATTCAATTTTTGGACTGTCATCATCATATTATCGCCCAACCTTTTTTTCTGAAGAGAAAACAAGTTATAGTGAACTGTAGTTTCACACATTTCTGGGTGAGGACTCTGCACCTTGTGTTTGCCTGCTCAGCATCTCAAACACTGCATACAGCCATATGAAAGCTTTTGTCAAGTCTACCACCACAGCTGTTTTCCAGTCTACCTCACTGAGACACTCTGCAAAAAGTGATGTGCATAAAAGGAACATAAAATGTAATAAATTACACTAAAACAGAAAATACCAGCTTCACTAGTCCTTGGGTTATTTCCTAACAACCAAAGTCAAATGCTTAAGTAAATTTGTCAAATTTTTTATTTCCATATAAAAGCAAAACACAGATGACCCTATTTGCTTATCTCACTCAGTGGAATTCTCAAGAGTGATGCTATTTTGGTTTTGTAGATGCACTGAACTAAGAGCTGTCAGCAAACTCAGTAATGTTAGAAGAGTTTTACACCAGAATTATACTTCAACCTATCAGAGAAGACTTCAGGGACAATGTTTTCAGAAAGGCTTCTAAAACAAGCACCAAACCATACAAGGATTTTGTCAATGAATTTACTACACAGTACTCTGTTACTCAAAAATCCTTCTTCCTTCCCCTAAGATTCTTTGACAGAAAGCAGATGATTTCATTCATTGTGACTTGCAAAGAAACAATGAGGGCAGCATTCCAGACTGCCTTCCGGATGCAACATGACATCCCCATCACCCCCAGAGGAAACACACGCCAATGTTGAAATTCCTACTGGAACACGTGCTCCCTCCTCACTTGGAAAAAAATCACAAGCCAAAGAGCCTCCACTGCTGTGTGATGCCACAAGCCAAAAAAGAGATAAAGTCTTTGACATCATTCAACCTCCAACAAGAGGAACTCTTTATATAATGAGTAGCAGTTTTAAGTAGAAACATTTCTTAAAACAACACTTACTTGAACTGCCCCAAACTCCTCCTCTTCCCATCTTCTCTCATTAATGCTGTTTTATATGAGTATCGGAACACCCACTCTCATGCCACCTACACTGACTATGCTAAGAAGAAAACATGGCACTATAATCTTTTTCTCAATATCTACATGAAAAGCAATGACATAAAATACTGTGATCTGAAATACAAGCATGTGCTCACATTTTGAGCTAGCCTGGGCAGTACTAAAGGGACAGAATTTATTACCTACTCCCTTTTGGAGACTTAGAATACAAGCAGATCGATGGAATGCCCTGTTTTTCCCAAGGATCATCTCATACAGCCAAGATCAAATGAGATGAAAAAGCTGCCTTACAGAATAAGTATCAGCAAATTTCAAAGCACTGGAAACACAAAGTGGATTAGAACATGACCCTATAAAAAGAAGGTTTGGGGTTTAATCTCTGATCTGACAACGCCTGGCTACCTATCCTTGAACAATACACTTAGCCTTTGTGTTCCACTGGCTGTAAAACAGGGGATAATGCCATCTCATGGGACTGTTTTCAGGTTTAATTAATTATTGCCCACAAAGGACTTCAGCTTCCTTGGCTGTAAGGCACTGTTTTAACTATCATCCATAATGTAGCTACTTGTAATGTATGGCCCTTAGCAGGCAATTCTATTAAATAAAGCCAGACTATGTTACATATGCAAAACCTGTGGGGCCATTGCATACAAACATACAAGAGGTTGTGAAAATTACTGAAATTATCTCAGGCTTTGTGACAAAGGAACCTATTTGACTTTCCCACACCAGCAAAGTATCTTTACTAAATGGTCCAATAAATCTAACAGGAATATTCTTGCATTAAGCACTGGACAATTTCTAGAGCTTCCAATACTTCTGAAGAAGCCCTTGTCTAAAAAATAGAGTTGGCAAATATCTGTAACTACAAGAAGAGAGCTCAGAATGTTTTAACCTGTAGGAGAAAGAGGCTAAGAGTTCTAACATAACAGAGAAATCAGTTCTGTGCAGAAGGCACAGGTAGTTGTAAAACAACTGCTTTTCTTTTGGGAGCACCATCTTTCCCCTCCAAAAAAAAGGCTTCTGGTAATAGAGGAGAAGGAGATGGGGCTGCTCCCACAGTACCTCTAACGAACCTTTGGCACTCTACTTCTACGTGAAAATGATACAACCCTTACTTACTCTGATTTCACAAAACAATGGCTTTATTCTGAGCTAATTATGCCATTTATCAATCTCATCTAGCTATTCCCTTCTAGCTTATGCCAGTATGGATATACAGCACTGCATTAAAAACCTCAGTACAGAATGCTCTATTTACTAAATTCTCCCAGTTCTGATAGTGTCTCTCAAGTTTCAAAAAACCAAATGAAAAAGTTAGACCAAAAAAAAAAAAAAGCTGATCGTATTATTCAGTATTGTACTTCAGGAGAAAGCAAACTACTTGGAGTTCAGCTTTTTTGTTATGAGCACAGTCTGCCTTCTACACAAAAACACAACTAAAAATGCTAGCTGTGATCATCAGCAATTCAATCCATTTATAGTTACATGCTGCACCCTATCAATATGCAAATAACTGCCTTCCCACTTCAAAACTCAAATAGAAAAGAATGGAAAATTCGTTAGTTTTAAAATTGCTTTTAAGAAATCAGTGAGAATTAACAAAATTTCTAAAGATTCTTATTGATTTTGGTTTGCTCTTGCACAGGAATGTAATGATCAACATACACCAAGTTTCTTGCTGAGAAGCAAAGCTTTTGAACTGTCCTTGGCAGAGAGAAAATCCTCTCTGCAGCAGGCTCTGAATTTGGCATGGAAAGAACATACAGACCTGTACCATACATTCATGGAAGTCCGGAACAGTTCTGGGCCCCTCAGTTCAGGAAGGATATTGAGTTGCTGGAGCAGGTCCAGAGAAGAGCAACGAGGCTGGTGAAGGGACTCGAGCACAAGTGCCATGAGGAGAGGCTGAGGGAGCTGGGGGTGTTCAGCCTGGAGAAGAGGAGGCTCAGGGGAGACCTTATCACCCTCTACAGCTCCTTGAAAGGAGGTTTTAGTTAGGTGGGGGTTGGTCTCTTTTCACAGGAAACCAGCAGTAGGACAAGAGGACACAGACTCAAGCTCTGCCAGGGGAGATTTAGTTTGGATATTAGGAAGAGATATTTTACAGAGAGAGTAGTCAGGCATTGGAATGGACTTCCCAGGGAGGTGGTGGATTCACCGTCCCTGGGGGTTTTCAAGATGAGACTGGATGTGGCACTTAGTGCCATGGTAGGGTTGGACTGGATGATCTTTGAGGTCTCTTCCAACCCAGTTGATTCTATGATTCTATGAATATCAGCAAATCACCTGTTAACTGGGCTTTACTTCAGCCATTTACAATGTAGTGATGAATAAGCAAGAATGAGCTTTCACTGTTAAACAAGACTTGCACAAATTTAATGCTAGTATGAGAAAGCAAATGAAAACTTATTAGGTAATGAACAGGTTGGCCTACTCCTTGTATCCAGTTGGGATGTTACAGTCCAGAGAAGTGGACAATTAGCCTGGTAAACAACTAGGTGGTTGGGCTCAGCAGTTCCACAGAAAAGATGAAGGGTCCTGGCAGCAAACAGCAAGCTGAGCACGAGCCAGGAGCATGCTCTGGCAGGAGCGTGCACCAACAGCAGTCTGGACACAGCTCAGAGGGTGAGGGAGGTGATTTATCTCCTCCTCTTCAGCATTTGTTAGACCACATCTGCAAGAGCACGTAAGAAAGACTTGGACATATTGCAGCAAGTCCAGCAGAGTCCCTGAGACGGCCAGAGACTACAGCACTTGCCGTGTGGGCAGAGACTGTAGGAACAGGGCTTGTTTGCCTTGGAGAAAAAATGGTTTTAGGGGGACACCCAACAGCTGTTCCGCAAGTACCTACAATGGTGTTATTGAGGAGATGGACCAGCCTCTTCACAGTGGTGCCAGTTGGGAGGATGAGATGAAAGAACACAGCCTTTTCTCTTCCAAGATCTATTGTGGCACCCTAAAAATGAGGAATGAGACAGAGTGGGCCACAGGATGGTGGGGAAGATGGAACAGAAATGAAGGGGCTGTGTAGCCTGAACACAGACCAGCACTCAAAGTGTAGTAGAACTGAGGCCCCCTCCCAGTTCCTACAACCACCTGAGGCTGAGAAAAGGACTTCAGCACACCCACCCTAACAAACTCACAGCTGCCTGAAGACCAGAACGATGAAAAGAAAGCTTCCTTCAGTGGCAGCAAACTGTATGAGAGACAACATTTGTGCTGTCTTCCATTTATGATAAGTTTTACATAATAAAAAGAAGGTATTAATTTTTGAGACTTAAAATATAATTTAATCTGCTAAGGTCAATAAACAATGCATGATTACAAACTGCAGAAAGGCCAAAGAGACTATTGTGTCACTGCTGGAAGTTGGTTCTTGTTCTATAACCTTTAGAATGACTTTCTGTTCAATCTGAGTAAATCATGACCTTTCTCATCAAAAAAGTGAGATCAAATTCTTAATCCATTATGAACACGACAGAGCTCTCTCTCTCCTTTATTGTTACAATATTTATGCAGGCCACAGGCAAGTGAATAGTTTCAGATGATATTTTGATGTGTGAGGATAAAGACCAAATGGATGCTTTTGCAGACACTGTCATTAGGGAACAAAGCTGTATTAGTATGGTTTTCGGTTAAGGTTTTATCTGCTTGTTTGGAAAAAAACAAAAACAAATGCAGCCTTTTCCAGCTATTCTAGAATTAAAACAAACACCTGCTGTTTCCCTTTGTTAATTATATAAACCACAAAGGGTTAATTTAGATCATGTTGGACAAAATTCAGTAACATTATACACAGCATCACGTCAACATCAGTAATTTTTTTTGCATACCTGACAATTGCAAAAGTAACTACCTGAACTAGAAAAATAATACAGGGGGGAAAACGATTCTCTGTAAACCCTGGACAACAGCATATGTGGTAAATAGGAAGAACCACAAATCACCTTAACTGCAGAGTTAGCTTTATAGAGCAAATGAGAGGCTGGAATCTCTCGCTCCTACCTCATCTGTGTGCTCAAGCTAAGTTATCTGTCTAGCCTTCTCTAATCAGTGCAAAATGTTACACACCTCCAGAGGACAAGTCATACCATCCTAGGATATTTGTCCAAAACAAGACAGGTGAATCATTCCCCCCAAACTGCCTTGTTCTCTCCTGTGTCTTTAGAAGGTGACAAAATGATCAGCTGAAATGAATGCCTAGCTTTAGGTAGCCAAAGCTATGCAAGATAAATCCTACCTGTAGAGCTAAACAACACTATCTCCTAAGACTATATCTACACCTCTGTGCATGTAAAAATTTTCATTTATGTGCCCATTCCTCTCTATGGCAACTTAATACTTTCTTTCTGCTTATCTCTCCCACCACCAAACTTCTAATTTTATGCCTTCTCCTGCAAACATTTTCTCTTCTATTTCTCTCTCATGGCTCCTGTTGTTTTAGGGTTGCTTGGGGTTTTAAAATTGTGGAAATCTGTTCAGAATATACTACTTAGAAACATCTAGAAGCATCCACTGCATGGTAAGTTTACTTTCTGCAGTGAAGTAACTTCTGAACTCCCTCTGCATCAAAAAAAATTTAAATGTTGTGAAGCTTTTTTTTAAGCATGTTAATTAACTTGTTCTAGCAAAATTTCACCTCATTTCCCCAATGTAATAAATTACAAAATCACTAGAAATACTGCATTTTACCAGAAGGCAAATACACTACAAACTACAACCAGTGCAGCAATGAGTACTTGAGAATGTCATTCCATCACAAAAAGCTTAGCATAAGTCACAGCTATTTGCTAAATAGTATGAAAATGCAGGTAGAGAAACACAGAAGGTTCAGGAGAGTGGATGATTAGAGCTTGTTTTAAGTACTTATGATTATGTTCACTTAATGTGGTATTCTTCAATTCAACCAAAAGTAGAGATGACAAGACAATTCTTAAGTCAAATGAAAACAAACCCAGAAAACAGTATAAGGTTTCAGAATTACTTCAAAATGACCATGTAAGTTAACTACAGAAATTAACTCATGTGGAACATTTTGTGACTACATGTGATCAGAACATTGGCAGCTGTTGTTACCCAGTGAATACCAGAAAAATGTAACTATATGAGAGCACAGTTAGAATAAGTATCTTCCCCGATAAGTATGAAAAATCGAAGGAATGGATGCATGTCTGAGGAAAACTATTGAATTTACTGAAGCTAAGGGCACCTGAAGATGTGGGCTAACATTTTTGTTTATAAAGAGGGGGGGAATGTAGAGATATTAAAGAAAATAGTTCTTATTATGCAAATACTTTATTATAATTATTATTTTAAAACAAGAAGGCTGTAATTCCCATTACATCACGCTATGTGATTTGACCCCTAAGTTAAGCAGTTTAGGTGAAAGTGACCTACTCGTGTAAAACAGCAGCCTGGTGTGAGCACCCAGGGACTGGCAACTACATTAGAAATAAATAAGAGAACATTACAGTGTCCTCATGCTACTATCTGGCTGGTCACAGTATTCCCTCAAGTGTTCCTGCCATTAAACATGCACAAACCAGCTGAAGTTACCTTCCTTTTCACCGGACTGAGACTCGTATTTCCAAAATTACTTCTGCTGGTCCTCTTGCCTGGCTGCTGTCCTGACACAAACGAATGTTTGATTCCTCCTCATGAGCAGACACAGAAATACATCCCATGTATCAGGGTGCATAAGCAGAACCTTAGAAAGGCTCATCTTCATAGATGTTTTAGTAATCAGCTATGCAAAATGAGATCCTTTCCTTAAAAACAAAGCCTAAGTTGAGAATTGAACGAGAAATAGGGTACCTGTTTTTGCATCTCTCTTTTGAGGCAGGCAGTAGGAACTACTGATTTAGGCAGATCTTATGAATTTGCAGCAGAGATTCTAGTCCATACTTTACACTTAGCTGATTTCATTAAACAAAGGTATCATTTTATGTGAAGGAACAGAACAAGATCTCTTTGGTCACTATGTGCTCCAAAACTTCAAATGTATAGTACTCTCTCCTAATACTTCACTTTACTACAGAGGAACTCAAAGGTAAAACAAAGTACATTTTTCAGTTCTCAACTTCCTCAGCAGTGACTGAACTGAGTTAATCACTGCGATCGACTAGCTGAATGACCTGAACCACAGAAAACCCTCTCTGCCTCTGGAAAATCCTACTGTTGGAAGCTGCATGAGCTTCTCAGCAAAGACTGCGCCAGTTCTTCATTGGTTGTTGCCATTATAGGGAAACCAGACTGCATTTACAGCTTCATCAACAAACATACATTTCTATTTCTTACTGATATCAACTATGTCATCAGATCGTCACTAGATTTCCATCTTCAAGTAGCATTATTCTTAAAATGTAATGTGGAATTTAAATTATAAGAACCAAAGTCTTTAAAAGCCAAACCAAACCAAAATCCAAAGACAAATCATCCCTTCACTGCAGGCAGAGGGAGAGGTACCGAAAATGATCCATCATATGCTGACAGCATCTAACATTAAAAAGCAGAACACATGCAACCAGTGGAGTAAAGACAAGGGAAGAGGCCCAGATTTCAGATGCTCATGTGCCAGGGAGTTCAGATGAACAAACACTGCCCCTGAGATATGTTCTTATCAGCAAGGGCATTCTAAAGAAGACAACTGAAGAGCATGTCCTATGGAACAGTAAAGTCAAGCCTACAACAAAGTACAGAGTGGGATAGGATCATGCCTGCAAAAGAAAACCAAAAGAATCTACAAAACATAGTCTGCAGTAGTCCTTTTAAAAAGGTACAAGTTAAAAGGTTTATCAAAGCTATTCTGCTTTGTTTAGATCATAGTTAAAAGAAGAGATGAAAACTGCTACATACTCCTCCTTTTCCCAAATGTTCCTCGTTGACTAACAGAAGGTTTATCTCTATTTTCATAAGCACAAGCTCCCTAACAGGCCCTTGGAAGCCACAAAAGTGAGACTGACAACAGTTTTCCACACATTGAGCTTATTAAGATTCTGGTTCAGCAAAAGCAAACACGGAAATAAATTCAGGAAAGGAGTTATTCACACTGCCATTAATGAAAACAGTCCCACAAATAACACTGCATGACATTAACAAATTCTCTCCCTGTAAAACCATCCATTCAATAAAACACATTTAAAGTCCTATTCTAAAACCTCTGAGGGGAAGAAAATACTTTAGGTTTTGCTGTTAGTGAGATTAATTAATACTTATCTATTTTCTAAAACAATTAACTACTGTGAAATATCTAGAAATAGCAACTCTTCTCAAAGAGCTAGAAACTAAACATTCATCAAGTTGAGTTGCAGTAACTTCACTAATAACATACCAAAGTACTGAGAAAGATCTTTTTGTCCTCTTTTCCTATAGCCTACAAATAAACAGAGTGTGGGAATTCGGCTGGGCAAGCTTAAACAATGCCCTAATGAATATTCATAAAGCATTTGTGCTGCAGTACAGAGTTTACAAGATTCTAACAGCTGCATATACCTGTCATAAACCTTGAAATCTGTTTGTTTAAACCTCAAATTGACAGCAAAGGTATTTAATGTGTACATTACTACATTTAACAAATCAAAAAAGATAATCACTTTTCAGCAGCTATCAGAAAGAAAGCTTATTTCAGTTTTTTACTCAGGAAGGATGAAAAAAGCTGATGCATCTGAGAGAAACAGCTTAGTACAAAAAAAATCTTACACTGATCTAATTAAAGCAAACAAAAATATAACATTAAACTTATCTGGTTGTCCAATACATCTTAAGCATGTCTCAGAGACCTGTATTTTCATTTTTATACACTTTTATATGTTTGAAAGTAGCATTTTTCCTCATAAATCTACTGATATTTCTATTATTTGAGCCCTTTCTTGAGCTGCACAGTATAAACCAGAATCTAAATAATGTAGAATAGTCACTACTCATACTTATAAAACACAATGTTTCCATGAATTGCTTTTGCAAAGTTCCCAAACTAAAATAGAAAACTGTATCTCATTAATACTGGCAAACTTCCATGCCCTCCCACTTTCCAAACTTAAACTACTAATATGGAAAGAAAAAACATAATATAATAAAGATTAATATTCAGTTTTATAGCAAAAAATGTTACAGGTCATGAACAAAAAACTGTCCTTTAAAGCCTGCACTGTATTTCACTGAAAGAGGGAAAAATCAAAACCATTCCCTGCAGAGAGCTCTACGGTAGCACCAGGATTAAGTTGTTTCATACCTGCTAACATCTCAAATATCTTTCTATGCTAGAATATGCTGCTCCATCCCCTAACTACTTTCTCCTCTTTCCATGGCTTTAAGCTATGACTACAAAACAGAAAAACTAACAGTTTACAAATACTTGTAAATGTATCTGACTTTGTCTTAAGCTGAGGCAAAGCCTATTGCCTAACTGCAATGCCAGATCAAGTTTGCAATTTTAGGGTGGGACCAAGAGGTGGAAGGTGTCAGATCCATGCAGAATATGCAGTGTTACCTGCTCCTTGCATTGAGCTATTTCAGACACCTCCAAGCAATCTTCTGACAC
This sequence comes from Acanthisitta chloris, assembly GCF_000695815.1. Lineage (NCBI taxonomy): Eukaryota > Metazoa > Chordata > Aves > Passeriformes > Acanthisittidae > Acanthisitta > Acanthisitta chloris. The sequence continues at coordinate 39,633 of NW_008680393.1, read as the reverse complement.
CTAGGGAAACCCACCTTTAGAAATAACATTTCTTGCATTTCCTCCAGGCAACACATCTCCACCCCAGTCTTGTGCTTTCCATCTGCTACCAAAAAGGTATGCACAAACTTGGTTCAGTTCAATTGATTTCCTGTTTTCATGCCCCAATAGAATAGGAAGGGAAAGAACATGGAGAAATAAAAGCAGCAAGCTCTTAAAATAGGACACAAAAAATGCACCACACTAAGCTAGCAGGACATAGTGTTTCTAAGAGCCAATTTAATTAAACTCACTCTCCAATAACTTAAGTCTTCCAACCAAACTGCTATTCCAGTAAGGAACAATTTTCCTACATTGAGACACAGCATAAAATAAACATTGCTTTCATCACCACTTTTTTAATGAAGCTGTGAGTGACATGGACAAAACACCAGAAACAAACACATTGCTAATGTGAAAGCAGATACATTAACAAAGCAAATACAAGAAACTTTTCTACTGGTGTCTCCCCCCAAGAATTTATTTCCTTTTATTATTTAATTTTTATATTTTGTTGAAACATACTTCTCTCTCCTAGGACTGAGTAACCTTTAAACAGCCCAAGTGAAATGGGAATATGCTTGATTGACTATTCAAGAGAAAAAGTCGAACTATAATTTCCAGAGCACTGTCTAATGCACAAAGTAAACTGCGGAAGAAAGAAAAAATACCACTGTTTATTTTGTGGTTTCCTTCTGATAAATATAAAGGGCAAAGCTGAAATCTACCACACTGGAAGGTGACTTACAACTGGCCACATATTATTAAGGAGAAATAAAACGTTTCAGCAATGTGGGCTGAAATATTACTGGCTTTCCAAGTTTTTCAGTTTTCTAGAAGCTGAGGAAAACCATCACTAGGTCATCTTTCACTTAGCCCACCAGGCAGTGGGGCTGCAAATTGAAACCACGCAGAATGTTCTGACCAGGCTACTTTTCCAATGTCATGTAACAATTCCTGAAAAATCGAAGTGTTTTATAGACAGAAGTCCATGCCGGCAAGCTTTCCCTCAAGCATAGTTTTTGTGTGCCTAACAACCCCCCATGGAAGCAAACTTGGTCAGTGTCCTCCAGCACCCACAAAGTGCTTCCACCAGCCTGCTCAGGCCAGGCCAGGCACATCTTCCAGGTCCCAGTGGGGCTGGATCCAGAAGCCACAATTGAGAGCTCACCTCAGGCCCTGAGCACCCACGGAGAACCTGATCTTGAAACCACCAAAAATAAACATTGAAATTATTTTTACGATATTCTCCTCAGACTACTTTTGATCTAAAATGGAGTAACTAACTTATCTTATGTTCAGTTCTTTTTTGGTGGGTTTTTTTTTCCTTTTTCCCTTCTGCCTAAAGATTGGGTTTTCCTATATTCCAGGTTAAGCATACACATAACTATATCTAAAACTCCTCATTTGCAATGTTTTTAATGTCTCTTTATGCACGGTAAAGATTTTTAAAATACTTTTATTTTGTAAATATTTTTGACTGTGTTATTTACAGTTATATATTTGATATACCCACATGGATAGATGCTATTTACAGGTAGGATATACACAGATGAGATACAGATAGAAATAAAATATTTTGTATTTTTTCTTCTCCCCCCCTAGAATGAAGCATTTGTAGTCCAGGAGGGGCACATACTACTTGTCTAACTTAGGGCAGTGGGGCAGAAAATCAAACTAAGGGATTTCTTAAATATATTTGTTTACATCTTTATACATACCATGTGTTTCACTGTTAAAGAAAGTTTTATGAGATACAGTGACATTAAGGACAAAAATTAATTGCAGTAACATATACTCGAACCTTTTCTTGGTTTTGGTATGGGTTTTTTTAAAGTATTATGGACACTTGTGTCATCGAAGAGTTGGCATTTTTAATTGTACACACATAGCACTGAGGCGAATGTCAGTCCAATACATGCATTTACTTAAAAAATAAGTAAATATCAAAAACGTAAGAGCTCTGTCTCAATGGCTAGGCCTTTACTGTGCACACAGTATTAATGTGAAGCACATTTGTATGGTTAGAGGTTTTATTTCCTTAAGCCATAAGCAAAGAAAGAGCATCAGAAAGGATTTTTAGACAAAGCCTTAGTGACTGCAGCTCACTAGTCAGGTAGGAAGCATTAAGAAGGAGAGCCAAAGTTTTACTGCACCCCTACCTCTCTGCCCTTCCATAGGCAACTGTGCAGAGCTGTTGGGTACACACTGTAAGAGTTGTCAGCAATTAACTGAAAAAAATATTTTGATTCGTATCTTGAAATTTTCAAAAATTAAAAAAGGGGAAAAGAAAACCAGACTGAGTTCTAAAAAGGTTCAGTTTTATTTCCTTAACCAGTAACATGTCCTTTTTTGCTACCACCTGACTGTCTTTTTACATCTCCACAAAACAAAGCCAGATCTACATTGGACCTATTACAGAACAGCTGTGGAAAATATTCCACTGTCACTGAGCTAAACAGCCTCCCCGAGTTCATTCTGCAAGTTTGCCTCTGGGCACATTGCACGGTCTGTCTGCCTGCAAGTCCTCTTTTTAGACAGAATACTTTACTCTCTTTAGAGACAACAATTTGCCATTTCACTGCACTTTGACTCCCTCTGAACCCAAGATATGGCATTTGAGTATTCTTGTCTCTGAAAATAAGGCCTGCATAATAAATTCCTGAAAGCCACGTTTAAGTGAGTGGCCTATCTGTAACCCTAACCCACAGCTCCTTGTTGCTGTTTTGGGGTAAATGATCCCCAGCCTTCTTGCTAACCAAATATACAGGTATTTGACACAGCTGCCATCCTCCCTTGCCTCTACACTACAGCTCTGGTAAACTCTTTCAAAGAGTTTCTTTCATCTCTTCTCTGCCTTCCCTCACAAGCACCTTCTCTTTGCCTTTGTTGCCGCTCCTGACTCCCAGGTTGCCATTTCCAAGTGACCCTTCAGCACTAACTTGCCTTTCCTTTCAAAAGGAGCCTGCCAAAGTTAGATGCCTGCAGGCTAATGGGAACAGGCTAGTGACCTACCTATTTTTTGTTCTCAAGTTATTCATGTCTCAGGTTCTTCTGTCACAGAAGTGCAAGGGAATCTCTCTTTTGCTTTAAAAGAAACTATCAGTTATGTCACAGCCTATGGAAATCCAAACCACTTCATCTTTGTTGGCACGAATACAGCTGTAGGGGTATGAAAAGGAAAGAAGAATCTCTTTCCCAAAGGAAAGTGAGATTTCTGAATTACAATACTAATGCTGTTTTCTTCAGGATAAAGAACTATGGATTGCACTACAAAAATAAAGAGTGTTCTTTCCAGCCATAGAAAGCTCCTTCTTGCCACAGGTGATTGCAGCCTCTGGACTGGGAGCCGACTGCTGGCCCGAGTGGGAATACTGCCCTTCCTGCAGCTGAGACAGTGTGAGCACAGCAGTACCACGCTGGAGTCTTGCTTTGCATCATGTCACTGATAACCGTGTGATCTACAACAGCAAAATCTAGGGATTTAACACTCACAATCTAAGCTCTCATCATTTTAGTCACGTAATTCTTCAATACAATTAATGTAAAAATGCTTTCAAGAAGTCAATACCTTGGGTGTTCATGCATATATTCACAAATTCAGGCAAGTATAGTTTCCCTCTCTCCTATATTATACTAAAATATCCATGAATTAAGGAACACCACCAAGACAAGAAAAAGTCCATCTTATACTTAGCATCTAGACTAAAAATGTCACAAAATGTCTTGTATTAAAACAATTAAGTCATTCAACACCCTCACTATTTTGACATATCACAGCTCTCATTCTACAGCAAATCAAAGGCAAACTACTTCTTTTCCCTGCGGACGTGTTGCTCAAGAGGGGATTTTATTCTGTAGTCTGCAAGTGCCCTAGAATTGATATGTATATGTTAATGAAACAGTATGTAAAGTCACCTCAAAGGCAATTGGTTTAAAATTGTAAACCCCTACAGATGGGATGTAGGGTGACAAGTTAATTTAAAATTAGATATAGTGCACACCTGATAATTGAGAGAAGTGGGAGGAGGGAGAAGAAGGTTACTGCTCTATATTTGAAAAGGTGAATCCCTCCTTCATTAGAGGATGAGAAGAAGGAAATCCAGAACCATACTGCAGTGGAGATTGAGCTGCAAACTGCCAGGATTTTCATACAGCTGCACATGCTCAGGATGGATATCTTGGTGCTTATGCCTTTTCATTATGTGCAAAATCCATACAAACTTAGGGAAGCTGTCAGGCAGCTGTTCAGGGAGTAAAGAATGACCACTGAACACCACGACTCAAATAGGACAGCTCATGCTCTTTCATTGTCTTCTCCCTTTCCTGTGAAGTGACAACAGAAGGAAACAGAGACAGTACTGCTATAGTACCTGTCACTGCTCAGAACTGCTCCAAAACCACCCTGTGAGAATGGCCCCTCCATGCCTTCCCATCGAACAGAGGCACTGCACCAAATCTGGTGCCCATCTCCTTGCCAGTCTCAGCTCCAAGACTGAATTTCCCTCCCCAGAGCTCATGCAGAAATCTCAGCCCCTTCCCAATGCTGAACACCAGCAGCACCTTCTACAAAACCTGAGAGTGAAAAGACGGGGGAGGTGTGCTGGGCAATAAGAGTGGCCTTGTGGAGCATTGCCCCACTGCACCTAAGAAACAGACATACTTTGCCATTCCCACTTCTGCAAGTTTGGTGGCAGGAGTAACACAGCGTTGCTGCAGACTACTTCTACCTATTCCAGTTATCATCTGTGAGATGTCACTACTGTGTGAGGTAAATTACAATACCAAAGGGAAATAAGAGAGATTTAGCTTTCAGTTGTCAGCCATGCACACCACTTACAGGAAGAACAGCTAGAACAGAGACAATGAGCAAAAAATACAGTCACAGTAGCTTCCTACTTTAATAACAGTTCTAATTGCTGACATTCAATTATTTATACCCAGCTCCATGTTCCTATTGTGCCAGAAGCACTGTAGGGACTTTGAAGATAGGAGCTGCCATCCTGCACTTGGAAGTACTTTGTCTTAAAAATTACTTAGGCAAATACTTGTGTATGAAATATCTCATACACAGCACCACAAGCATTATGCAAGCAAGGATATAAGCCAACTCTGTAAGTTAGAGCAACTTGCACCAGTGTGCCCCATTCCTAGCTCCTGACACACCAGCATTTTGCCTAGTGATTCACATGAAATCCAACTCCATTTTCACATCTGACACAAAAACTGCAATTGCAGGTAAGCACACACACACACATTCAAGCATAACCAGCAAGAAAACAAATATATAAGCTAGACAGAAGATCTCTAGAGATGCTTCATGACTAAAGGAAAGCAGAGGCAGCAGTTTACTTCAACTCTAAAAACAGGAGTAATGTAAAAATACAATAAAAATAGAGCTCACAGAAAACAAGAAGCAGTCCTGGATGAACACAGCTGCAATAAAATATAGATCAGATCTCTATCACTCTTTTTTCACTTTTACAAAAGAGTCAACCTAAACGCACAAGGATGTAAAAATGCTCTAGTTTGACAGAATAAGTCACATTCCATAAAAGACCTATTATTAGCTTTGTCACTGTTCTATTTGTCTTCAATGTCTTTCCTAATAAAACCCAGAAGAATGAAGGGCAAAATAACTATTTCTAAATCTCTATGTAAACAAAAAGGGAATGTCCCTATTTTTTAGTACAGAACTAAACACCATTATCAGTAATACATTTTTTAGGGATTGGGCTGCATTCATGTTGACCTTACCTGCCATTGATTTAGAGTTTTCCATACACACCAAATAGGCACTAGCTTACAGGACACAAAGTTGATTTTTAGTGTTGGACAATTTCACTTTTCTCCCTAAATTAAATGTGTACAACAAGCCTTATGGACAGCTTCCAAGAGGCTTTTGTCATCTCCTGCATTATGAGGCGAAACTTTAAGTCATGCCAAATTGAGTTCTTGAGAAATCATACCTTGGAACTACTGTGGAAACAATCAATCACTAATTTAAACTCCCTTTATGCTAACAATTGATCAACTACAGCTCCTTCTGTTAGCTAAGCTTGTACTACATATTTTCCTGGAAATCAGCCAAAGATCATTTGAAATAAAACTTTTCAGGTTTTCCTCTTTGGTTACTAAATATCCTTCAGCCACACATTATCCAAGGAGCCTCTGTGTGAAAAGTGCACATTCTAGTCTTGGATGCTGCTGTAGAAGAAAGAGGAATCTGAGGAAAAAGAAACGCATAACATTCCCCACCTGGTGTTTGCATCTGTCAGCAAAGAGAGATAAAGGGCAAGTGAGATGGTAAGAGCATCCCAATAACACCCAAGGCCCTTATCCAAACACAAAAGCACAGTGCAGCAGAAGATTCAAGCATACCTCTATGTGCCTGTGTGTGTGTGTGTGTATATGTATATATGTATTGTATGTATGTGCGTGTGTGTAGTTTTCCACATATATTAACAGTGATCTTTCATCATGCGATACACAGTGTCTTTGCAGACCAGCATATATTCCTCCTATAAATGAGGATGTTCATGTTTCATTTTCAGCCCTTATCTGTCATATTCATACATATATATCTATCTATATGGACCTACCTGCGAGACAGAAACTGGACTTAAGACTACCCACTCAGAGACTAAAAACTCTCAATGTTAGGTTTGATGTGTTCTGCTTTGCGTTATTGTTAAGAGAGATTAAGCCTTAGCAGAAAAAAAAAATACTAAAAGTGGTATTTCCCTCCTCTGTTTGTACAAAATGGCACATGCCACTGCTTACACTGTGCATTATAGCCACTTGCCTGTTTACTATTAGCACAAAAACAAAAGGATCTAAGATACACAAGTTTCCTTTCTTCACGATTTAGATGACACAGTAAACCCTGCTTCATTGCTATTTTTCTGGGTGTGGTACACAGTTTTTTGTGCCTTCAGAAACAAAACCAGCCTCAGACACACGTGAAACCTGTGTTTTGCTGTCCTTCAATATAGCTCTGAACAGTGACTGCTGTGGTCCAACACATCTACCCCATCGACTCCAAAAAATGTTTACCTATGGTGTCACCCTATCCTGTTAAAAGATCAGGATTTTCATCTGCTGCCACAGTAGCAAATAAATTTGGTATTTGCTTTTTAACTGAATATCATCTTGGTAATAGCAAAATAGGGAAAAATAGAAGTGACTCCATCATTTGCTTAGTTTGACAGCATATAGAAAATTCTAACTTGCTCAGCTTTTGTGTTAGAATTCATTAAAGAAGCCACAGAGAAGGAACTTCTCTTTGTCCTTTTGCACATGCATAAAAAGGAACAAATTCTCATTCTCTAGCTAACAAAAGGACATAACACAGTTTCCTCAGTTTTTAGTGTTTTCTGGTGCAGGACAAATTCAGGGCTCTCTCAAACAAAAGCTGACCATAAATATTTCTTCTCATACAAACCACATGGAGAAAACAGCCACAAGCCTAGCTACAACCATACTAAATTCAAGAATCAATCCTTTTAAGAAATGGGAATATTAATTTGGTGTATTAGTCACACAAACCCTTGAGCCACTACTCTTTCTGCCCATGACTGTGTTCTACCACAGTTTTTCTTTTCATATTTGCTTACTGAAATATAAATAAAACTTTGCCACTTTTTAAAATCGCTCAGTACAACTAGAGTGAGAATGACAGCTCTTGCCTGCTTAAAGAATTAACTACTTGTCATCACTGTGATTGACACACCATTGCACCAGAATACTCTTCTGATGCTCTGTTCTTGCAACCAAATATACCAAGAATGCAGAAGATCATGGTACCAGCAGAGATCCTATCCTCTTTGCGCTAACTGCTCTGCTGACAGATGGAGAGGCACATTTCTTTGAAGAGTTCCTTAAGGAGTGGAAAAACAGTGTAAGAAAGTGGTGTGAGCAACCCTAAATCAGTCACTGAACCAAAGCGACCTGTTCCTGCACTGCAGATCAAAACTGTCTGCACTGGAACTGTCAGTTGTTTATCTACAGGGAGCTACAAGATGAGAGCAAAAGCACATCAAGTACAAGAGATGAACATGCTTATAGGCACATGTATATGAGATCAATATAAAGTATTACTTGCAAAACAACAATCGCAACACCAATGTTATCAAACACAACCTGTCATGGCAGCTGCAAGACCTTGTGAAAAGACCCAAACAGATAACAGTTCTGCTAACCAAATTAACAAATTTAAACTAAACATGAGAGAGAAGGGTCAAAAATAACAAACAAACAAACAAAAACCCAAACAAACCCACCATCAATAAAACCACAACCACAAAAATCTGTATGGCTTCTCTCTTAAAGCCCATTAATGCAACTAGAAAAACTGGTCCCACTGATTTTAGCAGACTCTGTAGCAAACTCATGAATGAGAGATCTTTATATTATTTATATTTTTATCAGATGAGAGTCATCTAACACAAAGTGTTATTAGTGCCTGTAAAGTGTCCTTGATGGAAGTTGTCCAGGGATTACAATAATTAAAAACTATTCAGGCTCTGCCCCTTAAATCTGATCCTACTCCAATAAAACCATTGAATTTTTTCTTCCAACTGTGAGAAGGATTTGGCCTTGAATTACAATGGTCTGATAGCTAAATTTACAGAATTAGCAATACCCTGAAAATACAGAACCTCAGAGAGAAAAGAGAGTTCATAAAAAAATTAACCTTATGGGATTGTCAATTAAGATATTTTAGCTTCCAAACTTAAAATAAATGGAAAATATGCCATATGAACCTCTGTAGATATTCAATCATTTTATTTTTATTATATTGAGACCCATAATTGCACCTGGAAGGAAGGAAAAACTGGATCACTTTGTCCCCATTGATCTAAAAGCACAAGTACCATCAGGAGACATACCTGACTCACTGGCAGAGCGAGCAGTGCTGAGACCTGCATTAGCAAAGCTTCACATGAAAAAAAATAATTAGGACAGTCAGAAAAATTTCAGAGGACTTAATTGTTCACATAGCTGTGAAATAAAATCCATACCATTTTGAATGTTTCATGAAACAGTACCAGAGGAAGGAGTGCTGCACCTAACCAATTGTCAATACTGCCATGTATTTCATTACAAATGCTAAATAAACCTATTCTTGGACCCAAAATTTACCTTCTGTTCTGTGCGTGATACTCAAAACTTAGGATTTGCTTTGGAAAATTTGTTTTGGACTGTACAATACAGATTGTAGGCAGGCTACAGAAAACAGAATCCTTTACTGAATCATGTGTTTTACCAGGTAAGTATGACAAATTTGCCTTTATTCCTTCCTTCATTATTAGATGTATTTGCATAGAAATAATCTTCTAGGTAAAAACAGGACTGACTTGACAGGAGTTAATAATGCCCCCTCAGAGAAGGGAGGAGTAATTTGCATATGGTGAGGACTTAAGTATAAAAATCTAGCAGAGACAAAGGGGATCTGCACTTAGTATTAACCATGAAGCACATCTGACAAAGGAAAAATATAGAAATGCCAAAATAGAAAACTATTTACAGGAGGACATAATCAAGATACAAGTTTAAGTCTCCCAACAGCCTGCTCCCATCCTGCTCTTTATTTACATGGGTGGTCAGTTGCAGCAGAATGTAGTTAATACAGAAATGCTTGCAGGAGAAAGGCCTTGCTGAAATTGCTTTTTGAAAAATGGTTATAAAGCAAGTTCTTGTAACAGACATTTTATGAAGGTAGTCTTGCTATAACTCTAATGGCTGCAAGAAGCAAAACAAAGCCTTCAGTAAAGCAGAAGCCAGCAGCTCATAAAATCAGTGTAGGCAAATTGCTAACAACCTTCTAGTTCAATTTCCATACTTGTCAATATTCCTCATTTATGGCTCATCTCAAAAGACTAATAAACCATCTGCATCTCTGTTTTAAGTAAACCTTACTGAAAATACCTCACTGAAGAAAGGAGAATATTTAAAACTAAGGCATGTAATGAAAACTATTTCTACACTTCAAAAAAAACACAACCAATATGAGATGAGTGAATCTGAGCTATTTATTTCATTGCCTTTTACATCCTTCCAAAGTATCATACAAAAGACATGCACCTGATGCAGTCAGGCCTCTAAGTGGAACTGACACGGTGCAGCAAACATTTTGTTTACCAGATACATTTATAATTCAATTTGGAGACATTTGCAAATGTTAGCTTTCAGACTGCCCTCCTAATGGGCTCTTTAACAACTCAGGAGATGCACAGTAGCTGTGGGTGTATTAAGATAATCACTCACAGGAGTGAATTATTCCATCTAGCTTTTTACCAATGTTTTAACTTCAAAATTACAAGAAGAGAGAGCCATTTCAAGCAACACAGATGTCCTGCTTCAAAGGAGATCTGTCTAGTGGACATGTTACATATGTGAGAAAACTCAGTATCAAATAATTATATCCTGAAGAGCTGTTGTGATGTTTGCAAAACTTCTGGATGGTTTAGTTACTCAAATCTTCGCAGTCCAGTGAAGATATGCAATATGACTCAAAGGAAACAAGGGAAGTAGTTTTGATCGGTAAAAAGCAAAATTAAAGTTTAGTTTGCTTTAAAATCTTAGTTTGGGGAGGGTTTTTTTAAATATATTTTAATGGTTTTTGAACAGGTTAGTATTTTTAATTACTCCAGCTATTTAGCAAGAGAATCAAAGTTTATTAGACTATACTGTCAAATCCCAAATAAAACACACAGAGACTTTCAAATGTCAAAACATGCTGTGTTTTGCAACCCTCTGCTCTTGAAAACAAAGATATTGACTTCACAGTCAAGTTGAACAAAATGTTGTTAAAAAGAATTCTTAAACCAAAAAAAACCCCAGCAAACAAAATCAAGCCCACAACAGCAGAAACCTACTCCACATTTCATCATCCTCAAGCCACTCAGACGATTCAGGTACAAACTTCAAAAGCTAGAGAGAAGCAAGGTTCCTTTTTTCACCTTTCTGTAAAGTGTCAAAATATAATATTAATTCTTCTTGTTCTCAGAAAATCTAAAGAGGACTACCAAGCTATTAAACCTTCTGGTGGATCATTTGTGGTATGAGTTATTAGCATAATTGGGGGCACACTTTATTCTGACCTTTGCAAAACTTTCATTTCCCAAATGTGATAGATACAAAGTGCTTTTATAATACCAATAATGATTATTTCCTATGGGAAACTGCCAATTATAAGTTGGTGAAAAATGCTATATCAGATGTACATTGAGAAAATGAACACACCTACCAACAGACTAATTAAAGCCATTCTTCAAATATTAATAAAGCTTTTCACTTCCATGAAATACAACCTGTACATTTTCATTCAACATCAGGTCATTCTTTCAACTATAATAAATGTTTGATTAGTAGTTAAATACAGCATTTATGCTGAATATTCACCTTTCTCTGACAGTAAACCAACACATGTGGGAAGCTGTTTTCACATTTAACCACTTGACTCAAATTCACACAGTTTATGTCAAGTCACATCAAGTGCCAGCAAAAGCACTCAGATAGGGAAACAAACCTTGTGTTCTGGACACAATTCTTGAAAAAAACCAAAAAGCACAGGAAAGATAACACACAGAGATAAGCAATAAACTGTCAAACAGAGTGTGTTTTGGTTTGATCATATTGACTCCAGCACCTTCTGCTAAGGCCACAAGCACACAGGTAGCAGATTCAGTAGCACTGTTTCCTGCTCTGATGTCACCTGCTG